>NC_137908.1:14428124-14645624 GCF_963457725.1 Sprattus sprattus | reverse complement strand
TAGCAATTTCCTCTTCCAGCAGAAAGCAGCAGAGCATGCATTGGCATACACTGACAAAGAGTTCAGAATGGCAGAAGACAGCGAAGGCACTGCTCAGCTTTTTTGACAGTTGTCTGTGCCATTGTTCTTGTTTACAGATCAGGCACATAGACTTATGTCCTATAAATAAAGCTTTGTGTATATCAGTGGTTCTAAGCTCAGGGTGAGCTATATTTTGAGGATAAAGGTTTATAGTTCTAATTCACACTTTAACACATATGTAGAGCTACAAAGCATTTTCTTAATTGTATTTAATGGTCAGGTTATGACTGAACAAATAGACACAACAGCAGCATCTTTCTTACAGGAGGGAATCTGCATGTCAGCATCCATCCATTCCCTCCGTAATGAATGTCTTTAAAGTGAGCCTCCAGCATTAACCGGCTGTCTCCGTCCTGCTCCTGACGTTTCTGAGGCAGGCGCAGGGACCCGCCACCAGCTCCGCTCATCTGTCAAAACTGTCAATTCCACTCACCGCGCTGCCGGGACTTAGTCGTCCTGACCACCCTCAGACGAGCCTCAGCCATGCCTATGGTGGGGCAATGGCCGTAAAGGAATGTTCTCTGAATGTCAGTAAATCAATGGCTAGGCTGTGGCATTATTCTTTTTTTTTTACAGCAGACATCCTTTAAAAGAGGACCTATTACGCTTTCCTTTAGTGTGTTATTTAGCTTTTTCTTCATGCAAACGGTGCACAAAGTTACAAAGCGAATAATACATGCCAGAGGGAATAAGTTTCTCCCACAGAAAACATTTTTCTCAGCTGCCATTAACGCCAGCTGAATTGGAGCCATATTCCTTTGTTACAAGATGACTCAATCTTGTAACATAATATTTATTGCCCACCTAGCTGACCAATCAGTGCACACTGGGCTCATCAATAGGAGGGGCTTAAAGACACAGGAGCTGTTACAGAGTGTTTCAGGGAGAATAGAGATGAGAAAAGGGTTTCTGGAATTTTGAAGCAAAAAATATGAAACTTGAAAGCGAGTATAATAGGTCCTCTTTAACATTTTACACAAATGACAAAAAGTTCCTGGGTTACAATATGATATTAAAAAAGCAAAGCTGATCTGGGATTCATTTTGAGAGGCAGTCCATGGAAACATCATATGACTGAGCTGTCATTTTAGCCTCTTATTAACAGTATGTAGAACTTCACAGGGTTTATGAAATACTCCTCAAATTGCTTCACTGGCTTTGTCGTGGGAGTGATGACAAAACCCTGGCAGAAAGAGAGAGAGAGAGAGAGAGAGAGAGAGAGAGAGAGAGAGAGAGACAAGGCCGTGTTGAATGATCAGCACTCCGTGTTCGAAAAACAATGTCATCGCCCCGGCCATGTCAGTGTTATTTAGAAATTCTCTCAGTCACAGGTCCCAAAACAGTCACATGGCCATAAAAAAGGCAGAGCGTAACAAATATATTACAGGACGACTTGAGCAACAACAACAACAACACAGAGAGACACAGACACACATACACACACACACACACACACACACACACACACACACACACACACACACACACACACACACACACACACACACACACACACACACACACACACAGAAACATCCTCCATGAGAGATGTGTGGTGAAATAAGAGTGGGTTTGTGAACTGGATCATGGTCAGGAGAGGGAACAAACAGGCTTTATGGCCTCCCAGGCGGAGAACATTACTCGTTCTGCTGCCTGCTCCAAAGGGGCTGCTGGCTGAAGAAGCAGAGCGCAGAGGAGAGTGGAGTGCACAGGATCAACTGCTGTTGCCGAGTGCGTTTCCAAGTGTCCGTCTCAATGAGCCCACATCGACACCTGAGTCTGAACAACCAGCAGTCAGATGAAGAATAACCGGGTCACACAGAGAGCCAGGAGGAGCGTCCATAAAAGGGCTGAGTTTAGCAAATCCGCGTGTTACAGTTATGTGTGTCTTGTTTACATGTTTGCGATGTACAGCAGAGGAGATGATCAGTGGACCTGTGACATAGTTACGATGTCTTTCATCAGTGTTATCTTAAAATACCACAGTTATGAATCACGGTTGTGTGTCAAAATGTTGACTTTCGACGGAGACATTTTAACTTTAATTTTAAGCAGATTATGTGGTTAGGTGAAGTCTGAGACCTGTGCCATGTACACAAGTGAAAATGTCAGGGCAAGTTTGAATGAGCGAGTTAGCTCGAGCTTTGCCCAAATCCACAGAGTGAAAGAATGGATATCTGCACAAATGCATGGACATGCCAAAACCATGCCTCGAATGAACCTGTGTCATATTATGAATCAGTTTAACAAAGGAAAGATGTGACTATTGAAAGCATTAAGCTACTAGTTTTGTGTCAGGATGATGTGTTCACATTGAATTAATACAATCTAACAATGGCAACTAATTAAATAAAGAAATGATAATAGATAATAAAATGAAGGCAGAAGTAAAACCATGATAAAAGAAAAAAAAATTGCACTTGTCACTTTATAGTATGTCAAGAGAAGAGAATGTATTCAAGCCTTTGGCTAAGTTTGACCTTTTAGGAATCCTGCATGCAGGCTAACTAATTAACAAACACACGCACGCCTGCACACACACACACAAACACACACCCACACACACACACAGCTGCTGCTTCATTAGGAAGACATGCAAATGAGCAGATTAGTAGAATCTGCATAAATGCAAATGACCTACACTTTGTATGTTGGTGACATCTTAGGTAAGACAATATGACAACATGTGACATCACATGTTTTTTTAATAATTACATCTTATGGCACTCTATCACTTTTGAGAATACTCAATCTTGGCAGTGCTAATGAGACTAAACACACACACACACACACACACACACACACACACACACACACACACACACACACACACACACACACACACACACACACACACACGCACAAACACACACACACACACACACACACACACACACACACACACACAGAAATCTAATTAACTCAAAATGTACAATGATTGTGTGTATGGAAATGAGTTTCTATAATGGACTCCATCCTCTACATCTTGAGTGGGAAAGATCAAAGCTGCAGTTGTTTGAGAAAAGTATGTTTGCATGAGATCCATCAAACTGACAATCAAATCGACTGCCCATGAAACCTTTATTGTGACATTTGATCATTTGCATAAGTATTCTATATGTTTTCTGTCATTAACTGTAGACTTTGGAATTGACATGAATGACCTGGTCACTGTTGACAGCAGTAAAGATAGATCTTTTTGATACTGTGCTCATTATTGGGTAGAGTATCTCTGTTGGTGAAAGGCTTCGCCTAATATGCCATCAGAGAAGGCACACTGTTGAAGTATTTTGGCCATATCATATTTTTGATATGAGTGATGAGATATAATGTGTTATATGCAGAATTCAGACATTCGGTATTATTGGTTTGTAAATATAAAGATCTCCCCATTCAATGAATACTGTTAACACATACTATGTTATTCAGTGCAAGTAGCTTGACAGTTAGTTGACCATAGCATATCCTTGTTTAGACCACATACAATAGACACTTATCACTTTGCCTGCTTTCCTTGGGGACTTTTCGAATCTCTGCCTTTCCGTCTGTATGGAGGTTTTGTATGTACATGACACACACCTACTTGATAATTTAATTGCTACACTTAGCAGGGCAGCAGGTCAGTGCAAGTCACATCCAAGATCCCACTGGATTGCCTTTTGAAGGCCTCGGCAGTGCCAGTCTTTTCAAAGCGTATAATTTGTGCACTTAACTTCACCAAGACGCCAGCACACAAACAGGCCTGCCAGGTTGTCTGAAGTGAAGTGAGGTGAGGTGGAGATGGGGAGTTGGTTCGGACCCCACATCAAGCACGTTCCTCTTTAAAAGGGAATTTTAAAAACAAAATTGGCCCTTTAACTTCCCCTCCTCTCCTCTCTCCTCCTCATCCCTTCATCACTTCACCTTTCTCACAGCCCGCCCTCCCCTTGAACTCCTCTCTTTGTGTATAAAGGTGGAGTTGGTGGAGCAGGCCGTCTCTCACCGCAGGACTGCTGCTGAGAGAATAGGGGCAACAACAGGAGTTTATACAGCGGGGGATGAATGGGCGGCTGGGGTGAATAGTGGGGGCGGAGGCACTGCTCGTTAGGGCCTTAGAGCTCAGGCTGACTGGGGCTGGGGCAGGGACAGGAGCCCCACCGAATGCCCACTGAGATGCAAATTCGCGGGCTGGTATGATCTAATGGCGTTCTCCAGGCAGGTTAAACAACAGGGGCCCTCTGGCCCCCCTGGCCCCTGCTTCACCAGGATGACACAGCAGGGGGGTCAGGGGGGACCCTCACTCCACAGCTCACCTGGAGTCCGCTCAGGCTCTCAGCTCATCATCTCTGTTGGCCCCCGAGCGGTGAGAAACTGCTGACACGCCACATCAGTGTGAGCAACATCAGCGCTGAATGCCTGAACAAATCAGTCCAGTGTTAACAGTGTAAACAGTGTAAACAGTGTAAACGTAGTCTTGACCACACCAGGTAGAGCACAGCGCAGGCAGAGTCTATTGGACCAGATACTGATCAAATGAGAAACTACTGCCCAAACTGCTGACAAATACTGTACATGTAAACTTATTGGACCTTATGATAGACTTGCATGTATTCATTTCCTGTTTTATTGGCTATATGCAGGTAAAATGAATAGAAGGTGAAATTAATAAAAGGTGAAGTTAATGTCAGGTATGCCTTAAGAATAGTATTGCCACAGTTGTCTTCTCTAGATGTGATAACAGCGCTGCACACTGCTGATGCACAACAGGTTTGCTTATTAAAGGAAACATAACCTTGCACACAAAGAAAGAGGAAAGCTACTTTAAATTGGGCTAGGGTTAAGGTTGGGGTCAGGGTCAGGGTCAGGGTCACATGTGTAGACATACTTGTTCTTAGCACAAAGAAAAGTGTAGTTTCAGTGTTCGTATTTTATTCATATATGTATTTATTTTTATACAGTATAAGTGCATATTTGCATTGTTATGTGTGTATATCGTTTTGGAGTAGCTTAATGCTCCTTAAGTTCTATTAAGTTATATTTAAGTACGCTTGAAATTAAAAATGTGTGTGTTGCATTCATCTTGCTTAAAAGTATCCATCATTGTCACTAATTATAAGTACCAACAGATAAAAAGTAAAAGCTAAATATTTTAGTAGGTTCTATGGGTGAGTATCGTGCATAAAGTCAGAGAGCCTATTATGGAAGTTCTTGGACTCTGTCTGCATACCAACACTGCATTCTAAATAAACTGCAATAATAACATGTCCCCCCAGTGCACACACAATCATTTAACACAAGCAGGTTGCAAGCCAAAGCGTTGGATATCAAATCACTTGCAGTTATGACATATTCACCAGCCAGAACACCAGAGTGATAAAAATGAGCTCTCTGCACATTTTCTCCGGTTCACAGGACCATAAATCTATGTTCATGAGGGCAAAGTTACACATGCACACACTCAAGCAGATGATGTAATTGATGTGGCCATTATCATCATCGGTGGATAACTTAAGTGTGAAGAAGCTCTCAGCAACAACTGGATCACCCTTAATATTAACCAAAACAGACATAATCTGTGTTCCAACCCCCCTCAAAGCAGTTAGCATTTACAGACCAGAGCATGTGCTTATGGCATTCTCTCTCCCTCCCTCTCTCTGCCTCCCTCCTTCTCTCTCTCTCTCTCTCTCTCTCTGTCTGTCTGTCTCTCTGTCTCTCTCTCTCTCTCTCTCAGTGCAGTTAGTCAGAGTGGGCCCTCTCACAGGGAGGCTATGTTAAACGGGGTTGGCAGCGGGCGTGTGTGCGGTGCCAGGCTGGGAGGCTTAGGGCTCGTGGAGGGCTGGACGGGTAGCGCGTCAGCAGTGGCGTTGGCGGAGACAGCATCCTCGGCCCGGCCCACCTTCTCTCCTCTCCTCTCCTCTCTTCTCTTCTCCTCGCTTCTCCTCTCCTCCGCGGCGCTCATCAAGTTCGTGACTGGCGAAAAGCGCCAAAGTGAGGATTGTAACTGAGCGGGACACTCGTCATGGCCCTGACCGTGAGGCCCTCTGACACCTGTCACTGCTGCTTAACGTGAGGACCTGCTGTTCGCCACCTCCAGCCTTGCCTCCCGGCGCGGAAAGGGGGTGGAATGGGTGTGTTGAGGGGGGGAGAGGGTGGTTGGGGTGTGTGGGGGCGGTGGGGGGGTTAGTTGGGTTGGTGGACGAGGTTCCCATCCCCTCTCGGAGCGGGGTTAGCGGGCTGTGAGCGGAGCCGTGGCTCGTACTGGGAATGTCTGCCTTGGCAAGCGTGCGTCCTTCAGATGAACATGCCCCTGTGGCTATGAGGCGCTGAGGACAAAGACTGGATGAGTGTGAGGAGAGGAGAAGGCATAAAGAGCAGAAACTCAAGTTCAGAGAGGGAAGCAGAGAGACTACATGCTTTCAAATTGTCCATTTGTGCATGAAAAAATGTACGCCATTTGACTTCCTTCCCCATAGCCCCATATTAGATTATTGCCTATATATTTGTAGGAAAACATAAAGGCACATAGAAAAGTTGCAAAACAAATGCTCTTTTTGTATCGATAAGGTCATGCTGGACCTCTTTGAGTGCATCCTTAGGTAAAGAGAGCCAGGGGAGCGCTTAGCTAAAGCAGAGCTGACAACTGGCACTTACTAAGAAGCAGTGTGGGGGAAAGAAAGAGAAAGAGGGAGCGAGAGAGGGAGAAAGAGAGAGAGCGAGGGCGAGAGAGACAGACAGAAAGAGGGAGAGAGAAAGCAAGAGACTTGTTTGGTTCAGGAACCATTTAACAACTTCCCCTGGAAATTGAAAAAGGAAATAGTTTGGGGATGGATTGCAGGGTGTGTGTGTGTGTGTGTGTGTGTTTGTGTATGTGTGTGTGTGTGTGTATGCGTGTGTGTGTGTGTGCGTGTGTGTGTGTGTGTGTGTGTGTGTGTGTGTGTGTGCACGCGCAGGGGGAGGCATGGAGCCCATATGAATACCAGATGAAACAAACACTCAGCCAAGCCTGGCAAAGACTTGGAGAGGGAGGGAGCTGAGGAAGGATTGGGGTAGTGGTTCAGGAGAAAAAAAACAGGCGATGTTAGAGCGAGGAAGGGGATGGGAGTGGGGCCGGGGGGAGGTGGGGTGCTTGGTGTTTATGAGGTCATTTACCAAACTCGTGTTTTCGACATTTCCTCTTGACTTTAATTTTTCAGCTTTGTTCTCACATAATTGCTTCCATCCTTAAATGAGAGGGCAGCGTAGTGTGTGTACGTGCGTGTGTGTGTGTGCATGTGTGTGAACTCGATGAGGCGGTCTTGTTCGTTTGAACACTGTATACATGATCAGGGCACAGCTGCATGTTTTGGTGATACATGCACGGCTCCCCAAATCTGCTATAATGAGGATGTCTAGAAAACACGTTGCTTATCTTTCTCTCTTTTTTCCCAGTGATATCGCCAAGGTTCCTGAGCTTCCAAGCTTATCAGCTGAAACTTCAACCATGCTCTTCACTCTGTTATTTCCTGTCCTTTCAATTACAAGAAAAAGCCTTGATTTGCCCTCCGATACTTCTTCCCCAGACATCGAATGAATGTCCTCCTCGTAATGAGTAGCACTTGTGGACTACAGGCAGAATGTGACACTTTTCAGCTGTTCGTCTAGAAAAATGAAACGTCTTTGCATTTCACTGGGCACAGCGGCTGTGGGTTGGTATGATGTTTAGCGGTGCAGCAGGACCCACTCTGCTTTGTAGGGTCTACTGCCACACTAACCTCAGTCAAACAATTCATAGTTTATTTCTTAATAAGCAAGAGGGCTGGACGGGAAAATATGTCCCTTTCTATCTTGCTTCTCTGCTTCCCTTCTACATAAACTGCAACCATAAAGTTTTCTTGTGAGCAGTTATGTGCATAATCCAAATAATCTGAAACTGTTTCAACATATACAGCATTACATCTGTAGTGAAGAAAATGGTCCCTCAGTCACTTCTTTGGGTCGAAAAAAAAGAAGAAAAACCTTTTGAGAGTATTCTCCCTCTTGTCTTCCATGTCTGTTTCCCCAATGGCTTTTGATGCCTGTGTCTGCGGACTCAAGCCTGGCTCCATTTGTGACTGTGCGGGCGATGTGGCGGGGGGTGGGGGGGGGGGGGGGATGGGGGGGTCCTCAACAGACGTCTGTGAACACAGCAGTGGTCCTAATGCTAAACAAACTCGGCACAAAGGATCTAAAGGCACCGGGAGTCTTTAGAAGACTGGGCACCCATGGAGCAGAGAAGCTATGATTAGCAGGCCTAGAGTGAGTAGCCCCTTTTAAACAGAGATCCTGCTATATTGTCATCAATAAGAGCCCTCATTATACTGGCCTTGCTTGTTTGCACTGAACTAAACAAAGCCGGCATAATGCTGCCCCAGTGTGTTTTTAGACAGCATGCTGACATTCCGCTAGCAGAAACCTGATATAGGGTCTATAACAGCACGTTCAAGACCACTTGGAACACGGATATTTCAAACTTCGGAAAATTGCACTGCATTGCCACTTAAAGCTGGAGCTCCGAATAAGAAACTCAGAGAAAAGGAAATATCCCCGGCTTCAGTGAGGCATGTCATTCAATCAATTTGACATCGTTATCAATATGAACCTAACAGAGCCTAACAGAGACCTTGACTATATCAGAGGGTAAAAACCTTGAGTATGATTATTGATACCCAGCAGAGAGATGAAAAATGCACTGATGAGTCATCACCACATTATTGTGTTTACATTTGGCTCAAACACATTAAGTCAGAACTGGGAAATATCCTCTTGGACATTCCGAATTCTTAGTCGTCTTCAATGAGTCATAACATCCTTTTCAAAATGAAAGCAGCTTACTTCTCATTTATAGGTATATTCAGACTCAAGCAAAGTTGGCGTTCATCATATACAACATGTTTATGTTAGTTGCTAGGCTACGTCACACCCCTATCCCACCTTCTCCCTTTTACACAGATGTTGATCCGGCTCTGTGACTACCGCCACTGCCGTCTTAAAGGTCACAACAACAGTGACCCCCCCCCCCCCCCCACCCCCACCCCCTCTGTGTAAATACCTTTTATACAGAACGGCACCTTGAACAGGCTGTACAAAAAGCCCAAATGAGAGCATAAACCCAGGATCAGTTCAAGTGATCAAGTCAAGTCAGGATTTAAATCCAGACAGTAACCTGTAGACCTGATTGCACTCAGGGATTATTGAGGGTCTGGGTAGTGCCTACTGCTGACAGCAGATTTTTTTTTCTGGTCTCAAATTACTGAGGTACGGCTAATGTCAGTCATATCCACTTGATGTCAGTCATATCCACTTGAAGACCTCTGTCAATGTTTAGAGAGGCACCTACAGTATATATCCTCTGAGACCCCTGTTTGACAGTTGGAAGTCATCTCTCTCTCTCTCTCAAAAAAAGAAAAAAAACATCTGGAAGGTTCCAGACTGTGCCTCAAGACTGAATGGTTAGAAGAGGTCTGAGGCTATTTCTTGTGATTAATGTTCACAGAGAGACAGGAGAAAAGTCATGAGTCAGGCATCCGCTTTTTAATTTCAGTTGAAAGGACACCAGGGACAGGTATTGCACAATGTAACAGTCTATCACTCCCACCAACGAAAGACGGCCATTTAGGTGACAGGCATTGGACGAATTAAACAGTAGCTGAGATCAAAAAAACGGAAGCCTACCGCATTCCGCAAATAAGGATAAAAATCAATAAAGTCAAAACATTTTGGTAGAAAAACATTTGCATTTCTTATATGTAAATTATGAGATGCCTTTGAAGTCAATAAATAAATATTTAGGCAAATGCTGTGGGGGCTGTGAAGTGTTTTTTCAGCCACCCTCATGCATTTCTCTAGAAAAAGTCCGGGAGGGTTTGACAATGCTGTCAGAGCCAAGGAATTACCTGAGAATCACACTCCTAAACCACTGGATTTCACAACAGAGAGGATGCAGAGCAGACACATTGGAGCACGAGGAAAAGCAGGAGGAGGGGGAGGTGGCGGAGGAGGAGGAGGAGGAGGGGAAGGCAGAGGAGGAGATGTGTGACTCCCGTCAGCTGGGGTTGTTTGCTGGCATCCCGGGGCCTGTTTGTTAACAGTGCGCACAGGGTTACAGGTCTCGCCCTGAGCAGGAGAACCTGTCACTGTGAATTATGGGGCTGGGGAAGTGTGCTGCCTGCCAGGCCGCCATGCCCACGAAGGCCTGGAGGAGAAGGGGGTTGAGAGAGGGAGAGGGTGGGGGATGGAGGGGGGTTGGGACAGGAGGGCAGGGGAGGGCGGGCAGCCGACACGGCAGAGATCCTCAGTCACCCATGCGGCCCTGGCAGCACCTCTGAGTGAAATATACTTACCCCGCAGAGACCCAGGGGCGGCCTAAGCTGTGAGTGGGTGGGTGGGAGGGGGTGAAGGTGCTTCACTACTAGAATGAGTTTGCATCTAATTGCAGGGCTCTCGTAAAGGAAAGGAGAAAAAAGACTGCTAATGCAGGGACTGTTGTAGGAGTCATCACAGACATTTTTTTATGAGGTTGCAGTGTAGAATATATATTGGTTTGTAAAGGCTGAAACTCCACTGTTCAAATGTGGCTCAGTGGTTTTCTGTGTTCTTTTGTGTCAGTCCGAGCTGACAGACCAAACTATGCCCATCATACAATGTTTTCGCGGTTACAGGTCTCTTAAAGTAGTTTATTTTCTGTCTCCGTGTTTGACAGGGTTTCTTTGTTTCCCCCGTGTGTTTGTCGTCTCTGTTTGTCCGTCTGTCTGCAGTTCTGTGCTCCACAACACGAGCCCTGTCCTGTCATCACTCCTGGTCCTGAAAGACATCCACGCGAGATGGGGGAGGGGGTGCATTCTTCAGCACCTCTCATCTGCCCAA
Source organism: Sprattus sprattus (assembly GCF_963457725.1). Taxonomy (NCBI): domain Eukaryota; kingdom Metazoa; phylum Chordata; class Actinopteri; order Clupeiformes; family Clupeidae; genus Sprattus; species Sprattus sprattus. Next base: position 14,634,683 of record NC_137908.1, on the reverse strand, counting down.
GCCCACATCTGTAGACAGCACTCACAAGTGAAACCATTACACAAGTTAACATATCGCATATGGAGAGGGCTTCGAGCGCAACCATAGGACATTTCAAGGCACTGCGGCGCCAGCCCACATTGATTAGTGGCATTTGTTAATGTGGCCATTCTCGGGGACCGCAGAGCACAAGCCATGACATGTGTAAACATGTATGCTCCTCATGCCATGACTCACATGTATTTAATCATTCTAAGACATTAAACATATGACTTTTACGAATAAAGGCAAAGCACAAAGAATAGAGGACGTGGTGCAGAAGATTAAAAGTTGTCAAATGTGTCTCAGTTAGAGTGCCAAATAACAGCGCGTTCCACACCCAGGCAGTCTGTTGAAGTGACTTTGCTTGAGCCGCCCCGTTGGTCGAAAGCGGACGGCAACCTAGCCTAATCCCAATTTGCTTGCATCCGCGGCTGTGCTAAATTGTTGTTGAGACAGAGCCTTTGGCAAAGATCTGCCCCATTAATTAAGAGAGCATCATTAGTTAAAGGCGGCTGGGGGGCTGCAAGGGAAGACGCTAGCGGTGCTGTCAGACTAAGGTCTCCTCATGCGCCGGGATGAGTTTATGCGGTCTCCTAGCCTGGGTCGTTTTTTTTCAGATTCTCATGTGAAGACAGGGCACAGATTCGGACTTCTGCCTTGCCTCTCGCTGCAATATGTTCACATGATGACATAGAGGTTTGTCATTTTGAATCTAACCGTCGGGAATACTAAATATTACTGTAGTCATCATCATTCCAGCTTTAAGCAAAAATAAATGTACTGGCCTGAATCTACAGTCATAATCAGTCATTTAATTTGTGATGTTGCGATTTATATTAAAATATGAGTGCTTGCAATACTAAATGTAAAACAATGTTCTGATCATCTTGTGTCCGTACTTCATGTAGCTTCCTGATATACAAACACAAGAAAAACGTGCTTTTAAAATATGACCACATATATGAAACCGGGTACAAGTCATTCATGATGAAGTAGCAAACTCTAGTAAAAAGCAACAAAAGCCCATTTTCCCGTGTTCTCGGCATCCTCAAAAACTGTGACTGATTGTCCATGTGGGCAATGGAGAGACAGATCGCCCTCTAGTGCTCGAATGAAATAAAGCCCACACAGCCCACTTTGCCAGCCCTTCCCCATCTCTCTTCCTCTCTAACCATAACTCGGACATGACAGATAGATGAGTGACTGAAGACATGTTAAGCCCACATAGCTGCCATAACTTTAGTCTTGTGAATATTATTTTAAGATTCAGTGTTATCTGGTAACTCATGGGGAGATAAAAGTCCACAGTATTTCACCACCCACAGAAACAACACACACAACTTCATCAAACATATATTTCAGTATATTTCAATGCTTTTTAACTGTAAATGTGGGTGATTTTATTTACATCAACTTCATAATTTGCATAGAAACAATTTGCTTTGAGCCTGGCTACAAAGGGAATCACAGCTCCACTTTGTCGTCTCCTTTGTGGTCCCCTAGTGTGTCCATCGTGATGGGCCATGTTTGAAAACAAAGCCTCCTCGACAAGCTGCCCTGACAACCCTGGTTGCCTGCTTTTCTTCTCATTCTGTTGTATGTATGTGTGTATGTGTATGTGTGTGTGTGTGTGTGTGTGTGTGTGTGTGTGTGTGTGTGTGTGTGTGTGTGTGTGTGTGTGTGTGTGTGTGTGTGTGTGTGTGTGTGTGTGTGTGTGTGTGTGTGTGTGTGTGTGTGTGTGTGTGTGTGTGTGTGTGTGTGTGTGTGTGTGTGTGTGTGTCTGTGTGTGTGTGTGTGTGTGTGTCTGTGTGTGATTGAAAGAGGTCACAAGGTGTAGTCCCCCACACCTGAGAGGCCTAAATGAGGCCTGGATGGCTTTAATGAGCAGGTCCATAACCTAGCCTATTGTCATGCATAGACGCCTGGGCCCAGGAGTGGCTGGCCTTGCGCAGACAGCATGCCAGGCTAAGTGCTGGGTGTGGTGGGTCACGGAGATCACTGTGTTCTATAATTACAGCTGACCAGCCCCCCACCCCCACCCACACCCACACCCCTCCTAAGAAGACCTATGCGACCCCCTTGGAAAGTGGAAAGCAGGGGCAAGTCGCCACAAAAGAAGAGAATGGAACGAGGATTGGGGGGAGGAGAAGAAAATGGTGACTTAATAACTGCTTTTACCTTCTGCTTTCTCCTGACAAGACATGCTGTAATTATTTGTTTCAATTAAAGTGACTCTGCAATGTTGCAGATGGGAAGGAGAGAACTGCATTCTGCTGGGGGTATCCTCCAAGCTAACCCTTCAAATATTGCATAGATCCTCATAGTGTTATGCGGCTTATAACAATGTTAGTCCTTGATCTAATCTTACCTAAACAGGGTTAACCTAGAAACTCACATAACTGAATGTACACATTTGAGCGGATGTTTTGTTGCCCACATACCTGTGAGTTTTTTTTTTTTTTTTTTTTTAAATCTTTGACTTTTGTCTATGGCATGACCTCAGGAAGTGCTCTAGATAATTACGTAAATGACTGGATGGGGCAAAAATATTTATAGTAATTGCTTAATGATGGAACTGTTGTCCAGTTTTCAACAAACAGCTCAGCAATGTCCAAATGCTCCTCAGTTGGAATCCTGTTGAGCAAGACCTAATTTGTCTTTTATATGACTTTAAATGCATGCAGTATGCAACCCCACTGCCACACACCCAACAGACCACCTAAAAAACCCTGAAATGAAACATTTGCTTTGTATTTACATGAGGCTTCTCATGCAAACTGGCTCATCTGGTGAGGATACACACACACACACACACACACACACAGACACACACACACACACACACACACACACGTGCAGACACACGCACACAAAAGAAAGCAAGAAACAGAGCCATGTAACAATAGAAGCCTGTGCAGAGTTTGGACGCTGTCTGCCTCTGCTGTGCTCTGCGGTGGTGTGTCCATGCAGGGAGTGGTGGTGGTGGTGGTGGCAGCGTGAGATTGCCTTAGCATTTTTACCCCATTATGTTTTAATCATCTTTGTTTCCAAATGATCACAGAAAAGAGAGAGCCTGACTTATCTTGGGGGGATTCTTTGCCTTTCTTCCTTTTTCTTTGCCTTGAAAGACTTGTTCCCTCTTTATTCTCATTGAATCAGCACTGTCAACTCGAGGCACCCAAACCAGATATGATCCCTTTTAGTGCTTGTTTACAATAAACAACATGATAGGCATCTGAAAGGAAAACGCCCTGAGGGGGCATGGGTAGGGTTGGGTGAACTCACATGCAGGCACTTGGATTACCACTGAAAAAAGGTGAATACCTGGGAGAGACAATACAGTATGCAAAGTTGGTCTGCAAGGAATTAAAAAAAGACGAGGAGATTTTTTGTTTGTCTGAGACAGACAGCATAGGGAAAACAGACTGTAGAAGATGCAAGTGCTAGAATAAGCTGGTTGTGGTGTTGTTTAAGGAGAAATGTGATGTGACCATTCAGAATACATATGGCAAATGACTTACAGATTGAAGTCTCAGAGAGAGAGAGAGAGAGAGAAGTTTTGCATCAGCAATTTTCATATAATTGAATTCAATCAACTTGTTGATGACAAGGAATGCCCGATTGCATGATACCATTTCTGGGACAAAATCGATTTACATAATTGTACAGGCTCATTCATAACACATTTATTCAAATTTCATTATACAAGATTTAAAAAAGTTTAAGGAAAGAACAAACTGTCCCCCAAAAGATACATTTTCCCATTAAGCATTCCTCTGCAGATTTTCGGACCCTTTTGTGGACAGTAGCCAGAGGTGTCTTCAAACACAAATGTCATCCGGGATTACTGTAACCCTCTGAGAAAAGAGAATTCACATAGCCTTTTTGAACAGGGTCAAATCAAAGACAAAAACTGTGACGGTAAGATGAAATCCATGGTATGCCCCTAACCTCTGCACAGCCCCTCTTCCAAAGAAACAGAATATGACAGGTAGCCACATCATCTCATAATTACACATTGGCAGGTGTTTTCACTGCTGATAAGCAGCCATGAAAACCTTAACAGGACACAAACGATCTCCTGCCTCAGGCCCTTCTGGCTATGACGCATTCAGGGCAATTAGACTCTCAGGATTCCACAGCAGGGGTCAAATTCTCCTAAAGATCAACACAATGTGACACCAAGTGATTGAACAAAGCATTTCAACATGTCAAAACTAGACACGAAAAAGTTTGAGTCAAAAACATCGAAATAAGGAGAGGTTTCACAGTTTATCAAAGCTTCAAAGTGAAAGAACTTTTCTAACCATGCATAAATTGAACAATTATCTCATGCCTTTGTATCATCACTAGCAGAGAAATGTCTTGGCAAGCTTGGTCACACACACACAATGGGGGTAGAGTTAGATTTTTAAAACCATTGGTCAGCGTTCTGATTTGGCATCGATGGCTCCAAGAAGTGTTTCGAAGTCTCAGGGTCTGCTATCTGTCTTACCCATCTTGACAGTGGCTTACACTACCCATGCCTGAGGCAGACACTCAAGAGCCACATTCCTATGGTGTCAGGAGGGACAAACAGGGCAGGTGGGAATGTGCTGATAATTAAACTTTTACATTACTGTTCAGCTGTAAATCCCAAGAACTGTCAGAAATGAAGACCTGGGAAAAAGTACTTTTAGCATAACCTAAAAAACCTTCTGGAGAGTTAGATAGTGAGTGTGGATTCAGGGGAAAGTAATGTCATATCCACAGACTGAACTGTTCACACATCAGACTTCAGAAGAAGGAACCAAAATCTTACTTGCAAAATGAGAAAGTCACTTATATTTCTAAAAATAAAGTTAAACATTTTTTTTTATAAATTACTTTGAATTATGAGGTTGTTCTGCCTTTAATATTGGTCCATGTGAAACCTACAAGTGCATGGGTTCAAGCTTTAAAAACAAATTTCTCAGTAGGATTAAGCAATCTACTTGCTGATGTGATTAGTAGGCTTTTTTTCCCAAAGCCTTCATGTGGCTGTGGAGTGTTGACGCTGATGAGTTCACAACTGGAACACCTCAGGGGACGGCTGAAATGCCACTGCTTGGGAACAGCTGGCATGCTTCTTATTTTCCTAATGCTGAGCCACTCTTCCATTATGGAAAGCAAGGTTAAAAAGTGAAGGAAAATTGAACCCAGTGAGAAAAGTATAACTGCTCACCCACAGAAGTCTTGGTTAATTAACCTGAGTTTCAAGATAAGTTGAGTTTTAGAACTTTTAATTAAAATGGCGTGTTATATGTTGATAAGAGCAACAATGTGCGTGGAGTCATGCAAAGTCATTATTTTAGTGCAAAGAGGTGAACTATCAGTCATGCAACGCTTTGGCTTTAACATGAGTGATACTCAATCAGGTTGATTTATGATACGCCAAGCTTGATGAGTTTGATGGGGAGTGACAGTGGTGGTTCACTCTTTGAGTCGATGCAAGGTTAAGTGGCTGGGCCACATAAAAATGTGCTCAATCTGAAACAGTAAGTACCCTCCAGGGGATCTCTCATGTTTGCACAAGGCAAAGCATTGCGGTTCTGATATTTGCATAGTAGCGCCACAGTTAGATGCTACCACCAAATCAGCTTTGGATGAATAATAAAGAACTTTGTAGTTTTAATAATTGCTTTCAGAAAGATGAAAATAAGCACATGGTTAACTTTGCTTGCTCTCCTGGTTTTAGAGGCTTCATAATTCTGCATACTAGATGCACAGTACTTGCAGGCTGCAAAGCAGGTGGGTATACTGTATATATATATATATATATATATATACATCTCAAACTGTCAAATAACTAAGCTTGTGTCCGCTAGCCATGCTAGTGCTTCACTGTTCAGGGTAGACAGTGCCTGAAGACCAGGGCACTGGTACTTGGTGCAGTCGTTTATAATGTAATCAGCCGTTTGCTCTGGGGCCCCACAGGGGCAGTCTGGAGCATCACAAAGGTTCATCCTGTGCATGTTGGCTCTGAAGCGTCCATGTCCTGTCAGGCATCTGTTGAGTCGTACCCAGGATTTTCTGTTGAGGTTGTGTCCTGCAGGCCTGCAGCAAGTGGGTAATTTAGTTAAAATGATTAAGGGTGAATATTGAAACTCTAAATCATATACTGTATGGTCATTTTGGTGACAGAAGGATGCCATTCCGCAGTCCTGCAAAATATGATTTTGCCCAGTTCAGGAATCTGACAAATTCCTTAGTATCTTGACTTACCTTTCTTTTAATTAAATGTGTGAGGGAACCAAAGCTGTCAGCATTGACAGGTAATTGGTTGACAATTATCTTGGCACTTGGACAGTGAGAGGCAGTTTGCATGCAGCTCATTAGCGAGTGATTTAATAAGGACTCACTAAGTGGCGTTGGGAGCTGCCCAGACAAAGTCTAGGGAGGGAGACTGTCACTCTTTTTTTTTTTTTTGTGTATGTTGTGTGTGTGTTTTTATGTGCCTATGTTTAGGGCAGCATCTGTGTGTGGGAGTGTGTTGCAAGGTTTTGTGTTCTCTGTCAGCTGCTCATTTCACTTCATCACAGAAACATAGCTGTGAAAAAAATGTGAGAAGGGGGAAAAATGAAAGTGTGAAGACTTTTTTTGTTTTTTAAATTGAGATGTGGTGTGTGTGTGTGTGTGGGGGGGGGGGGGGGGGGGGGGACTTAGCCTGTGGGCCTTCTGTACAATTTTACTGAAACACCAGCTTTATCCTTCAGCGATAATAGCCTCTTTAGGCGCTGCTGTGTAAGGGGCTTTATATGCTGGAGCAATGTGCTCAGCAGTGGGTTTGGTATAGCCTGACGATGTCATACTCATAATTCTAGTCAGAATATGAGTCTGAGACCGGACCACTGGGCTGTGATTATGGGGCGTGTTTCAACGAACCAGGAAAGAAAATTCCTCTTCGCTGAATTGGATACCTAGAACCAATCAGAGCAACGTGGTATTATTACCATCTGATAGATTAAACTTTTACCTGATCCCGTAGGAAGGACGGCAAAAACATCTTTTCAATCGACAAATGCCTTGATCGCGTTTCTCTGTTCCTCTTTCAAAATGAATGCGCTGTCAATATCTGTTGAGCCTGCTCACGTTACTTAATTAGCACTCAAGGCTAGAAGCTACCATTAGTTCTAATGATTTTTTTGTCTACGCTGTTAGCATAACCTTTCAATAATGGTCTAGAGTGCATAAGTTAAGACCTACAATCCTAGGCAACATTGGTGTTGCGTATACACAACTAACCGAGTCAATGTAGACATAAAAAAAGTCGTGTAGATACCTTAAATCATATCAAATATGTCCCACTAAGCTCCCGAGACGGCGCCATCTTTGTTCGATGTATACCGGTATTCTATCTATGTCTGTCCATCAACGTATAAAGCCCGCCCTTACAATTTGAATGGTCAGATCCCTTTTCGGGGCCGTTTAAACCCTCCCAACTAGCTCGACTCCAGACTGAATCTCCCAGACAAAAAATTTTGTGGGCGGAGTTCAGGCTGGTATCCAGGCTAGGTTTGGTACACTTACAGATATGAACATAATCATAATTTTCTGACTACTGTTTATAAAATGGGATCTATTAAATATTCTGTTTAACAATATTAAACATGCCAGCAGTAGAAAATATGCCAATGATGCAATGGTCAATCAGTGATTGGCTGTCAGCGGTTGTTTTAAGATCCTGCTCATAGATTTTGAATCCAAACCTCTCCAAAAATCCCCCCCGAAATTGGCAGTCAGACCCAATTACAGCCCAGGCCATCACAGCCAGCAACATGACACAACTTCTGTGTGGTCTGTTTTGATGTTCTGTGTGTCAGACAATGAGTTATAGTTGCTGCACCAAACATTGACACAATCACTGTTCAAGACTTCCACTTCAAGACATGTCTTGGTGTGTTTGGCAGTGGCCTAGTGTGCATGTGTTAAAGAGAGAAAGAGGAAAACGTTTTGCCCCCCTACTACCACATCCAGCCCAGCCAAACTGTTTGAGTGTATGAAGTGCTTTTGATGAATATCTATTTACTTCGTATCTGATTTCAGCCCCAAAAGGCAAAAGGGTTTCACTTCTGGGGGGATTGGAAGTTTCTGCTTCATCCACAGTAGAAGCAGGGAAGAGGGGTAACAGAGAACAACAATCCTCTGCCTGTCATTCAAGACCGTATTCACCATTCAGGCAGAGGCCTTCCAGCTTTCTCCAAGCTTCTCTAAACAACTACTCATGCCTAAATGTCACACGTAATGGATGAATTCATTTGAAGATCTTTGCGCTTCCTGATTCGAAAATGTAACATTTTGGCCGCCTTCAAGCCTTTGACCACAACCTGCAAATAGAAACATCACTGTAGGCCATGCTGTGACATAGTAATCGCAAGTGTGTCAAGTACAGAAGTGCATTTGTCTGTCATACACACTGGAGAGCGCCATGAACAGATATGCATCGACACTGAGCCAGTGTCCTTCAAGATTATGTTTGACAAAAAAAATATGTTTGTATAAAATGAACTTTTCTTTCAGGCAGAAGCCAGGCTTACCTAAACGCTAGTGATGCTAGCAACATTTTGGTAGCTCTAACCCTCTCTCTGTTGCCCTCCCTCCTCCCAAGAGCTTTGCCCTCAGGGCTCTCCCATATGAAAATCTGTCTTATGTGTTTTCAATAAATCACCTGGGCTAATTATCCCTTAGCAGCGTGAATCATGACTTTGTTGACAGGCCAAATTGCCGGTGTGAATCTCTGGCATGAAATGAAATGAAATGTAGCCCTGCAGGTTCTTGTGAGCATGTGTGCATGTGCATGTGAGTGTGAATGTTTGTGCGTCTGTGTGTATGTATGTGTGTGGAATCGCTGCTGCCTAGTTTTGATGATTTATGAAGCTTCTTCTACGGAATAAGTAACGTAGTACTGTATGTGCGACACACGGTGGGCTCTGTGGTGCCAGTTGCATGTATGGGAACCACTGAATCACCACAACAGCTGTCTTGTAAATAAAACAGTCTAATTCAATGCCCAAAGTCAAATTATATCTATGATGTCTACAGGAAGAAAATTACCACTAAAAGGAGAAACCCTTTGATAAACACTGATTTAACAGTCATGTGTTCGCCCACATCACATATCAAGAGAACAGATACGATCATTTCCTCCTTTTGACTGGCAGTGTCATCCTTTAATGAACGTTTACTCTCTCCGAGACTTGCACATGGAGCAACATATGTGTTTTATTAAAATATTTAAAAATATTTAAAATATATTCAAATATTTTGAAGGGCATTTCAGATTTTCTGTCAGACTGCGAGTCAAAAGGTCATAAAGGTATTTTATGTTCATTGTGATAGTGCGCCTTCATGAATCACACCCAGCAGATGCAAATAAGGGGGAAAGCCAGCATTGCCATCTATCACAAGTGGCAAACATTAACAAAGGCAGACTCGAGAATAAACAGAACAGGCCATCCTGACATTAAGTGAAAGCTAATATACTAAGTCAATGTAGCTTGTTTACTTTTACGTTAAGTGCAATGCAGGTGTGTTGGTGTGTTAATGACAAGATTGAATTATCGTTCTAAAGAACTGACACGAGATTCAGGCGTGGTAGTTTAAAGCATACCAGCAGCAGGGCATTTTAGCATACTATTTTTAGTACTCCACTTGTTGCAATCAATTAATTGCTGCTCTACCACACGCTTTACAAACACTTTAAACACTTTAGTTTTGTAAAGTATACAGTTCCTGGTAAACTGGAAAAACCTGCCAAAATGAAAATCAACTTCAAATAAACAAGAGCATTGGCTCATTCTGTAACTCATGCTGAATTAACCAACCAGCGTTGCTTCCCCCCCCCTTCTTAACCCTTCCTGCTTTTCCCATTTCCAACCTGTGGGGCTTTTTGTCATTCCAGTCAGATAGAACCAGAAACGTTTACAATTGGGTTTTGAGGTTCATTGACTCGACGGCTTGTTTACATGTAATAAACTGATGTGAAAATCGTAGTCAGAGCCCTGGACATTTGAAAGCCATTAGCACCAGTCGCATATGATTGAGTGGCTTTATAACCTTGTAAGGCCTCTCTTGGTTGGATTTTAAATTGCCCTTGGTGTGTTAAAATTGTTAGTAAAAAGTCTTTGTGGTGAGGGTGGTAATGCAGAACTGGGTTTAATGTTCCCTGCACCACAGCACTGGTCTGGCACGATCAGACAGCAATGCTTTGTAGTACTCTGAAGCGCCATCGTGTTTAAGTCAGTGAGAATTCCTGTTGACAGTTTACTAGTTAACATCTGACAGGGCAGCACACAGGCAATTCAAACCTTCTTGAGTAGCATCTACTTGTTTAGTACAAGGTTGTTAAGATAGTAATTTGCCTTAAGTTTTAAGTTTACTGTAAAAATATTTTATTGTCCTTTTATTGGGTATGTGTTGTGCCAATTTGGCACATAATGTGAAAATATCTGCCTGACTCTGTGAAAACCTCAAAGAGAAACCTTCAGGAAACCATGGATTTTTTGAGGGAGGCAGCACACACTGTCCTACGACAGAAATACGCTTATTGTTAAATTCAGCATTTCCCTTTCAGGTTTTTCCAATTACTGGTTGTTCTCAAGGATGTCCGTCTCATGCTGCAAACATGTTTCCACTAAAGTCCAATTCCGCCGAGCCTGAGCGGGGCTCCTCTGGCTCCTCTGGCTCCTCTGGCTCTGGCTGGCGTAGAGCTGCCTGAAGCACGGAGAGCCCTCTGGGGGAGGGGGTGGGGGCCTCTGCGGTCAGCTTTCCCACAGAGTAGCGTTGAGTCCCAGTGACAAATAACAGGGCCTATCCATCTCAAGGGCATCCACCATAGAGATGGATGCAGATCATGGTTCACGTCTTAATTGGATGAACGAGGCAGGACAAGACCCATGAAGACACTTGGGGACTTCTACTTGTCCTGACTGCGTTTGACGGAGGCAACATGTTGCCTGTCAGTGGATTTAAAAGAATCTGGATGATAGAGTTTTGCTTGCTCCTCATACATCAGACACCGATTGTTGGGAAAGGTAAGCCTATGGTGTAAGCACAGCTTTTTGAGAGTTATAATTCACTCTTTCATTTTGTATAAAGATAAATAGTTCTATAGTGATGCATGTTATAAATATAATATCAAAATATTTCATATTATCTGAATATAATTGTACAATGTATCAGTAAATCAAATCACTTGTTAAACAGTGCAGTTTCAATTGAGACAGCTTTTCACTGATAAAGTGTTCACAGTGAATAAAGTGTTGCCCCTGAATTGACATGGAACATACTACTATTACTCAGTAAATGTAGCACAGCCAGTTCATTCATGTTAAGCATACACCATGTTGACACTTGCGTGGGCAAACATCCTGTTGACTACCAGCACACACCCCTTCTGTGTTGCAGTGAAAACAAAACAGCACAGGACAAAATAGCTTTATACTGCTCGTCTCCGCCTATGGCAAAGGATACTGAGTTCACCAATCCCGCCTAATCAATAACACAAGAGCAGAGTGACCCAGAACGGGTCACACATTAAAGGCGTGCTGTGTGTTCCTCCGTTTTAGTCTCTCTCTCTTCCTCTTCTTCCTCCCTCCCTCCTTCCCTCCCTCCCTCCCAGTCGACACCAAAACAAATGCAGTTTCAAGAGGCACTTGCCACAGTGAGAGACATTTAGGGACATGGCTTCGGAGAGACAGGAACCACAAGCTGTCAAAGAAACCGAGCACAACAGACCCGCTGCCCCCCTGAAATCCCAAGCCACCACCACGTCTCCAGCTAAGTAGGGCTGCAGTTCAAAAAGCTGCCCCAGCACAGGGCTTGGCATCAAAGCCAAAGGGGGCTTTTTTTGTTTCTACCTCCCCAGAGTTATTCAAACTCACACATTAGAGTTGCATTTTCTGTGGTATTCTGAAAGGGAGAGAAAGGATAAGAGAGAAAGAGCGAGAGCTTTAAAAAAAGGGGGGATGTGTGGATGTGTTTTGAAAAGAGAGAGAGAGTCTTCAGAGCAAAGTGTCATAGAAAGATGCAAATATAAAAAGATGCTTTATTGTATTACAGCGAAACAATACTGAGTCCTAGTTCACAATAGTGCATTGAACAATGGCCTTGTTTCGCTCAGCCAAAAGCAGCCAGACATTTGCACTACCCAGAACAGAAACTGAGCAGAATACTGAACTCTGAGGGTGAAAATGTCCACTCATTTCACTGAGATTAGCACTAACAAAAGCTAATTAGCATCCCTAAAATCCCTAGGCCCTATTAAATATGTAAACATATAGCATAATGTATAATATTTTCAAAAAATGACCTAGAGGCATAATTGTCTTGTAAGGGTTTTGTTCTTTGTGTTTTATGTAGAATTCAAAGTGTTGTGTGTCCTGCTTTCCACATCTCTTCACACTGCATTGTTCTTATCCATTCACTGGCAAACCAAAGCAGCGCTTTCTCTGGCATGAGGCCTCTGCCCACACTTCTCAGGAACATGAGCTGCTGCCCACAGATGAGGACATGGGACATGACTGCCCAGTGTCAGGTCACTCTCTTGGCCTGGTCATCTTTCCCGTGGTCATCTGGGAAGTGGTGGAACTGACCCCAAGAGTAACGTGAAGGGGGAAGGGGAGAGGATCTCTCTCTCTCTCTCTCTCTCTCTCTCTCTCTCTCTCTCTCTCTCTCTCTCTCTCTCTCTCTCTCTCTCTCTCTCTCCGGAGACTAACGCCGTCACAAGAGTAGCACTGCTCTGTTGTTCACACAATAGGTCCACAGCCACCAAAAACAGCACTCCCTCATTAGTCATGTCATTACATTAGCTAAGGTCATTACTTTAAGAGGTGACCTGTGCATGGCTGACTTCTTTTCAGAGGAACAGTGAAAGCAATACATCTCAAGCCACTTGCCACTTTTCTCCAGTTGATACTTCATAAATATTCAGGCAGCAATTTCCTGAGTCGTTTGTTAATATTTCAGTGTCTCTCTGAAGTTATGGAGCTGACAGAAAGTGTCCTGTCTCTTGAGATGAATTGGCAGTCTATATTTTGCTCTCATAATTGCTTTGAGAGATTGTATCAGCGACCTGCTCACATCTTGCGGGAACTTGACTCAACAAGTGACCTGTCAAATGATTCACGTTTACCAGTTGTAAAGTCAGCAAGCCATGACCTCATGGATTCATACAACTGTAGGCAAAAAAAACAACATTTATGTCTAAAATTAGAACTGTACTTTTCATAACTAAACCTATGATGGTTAAGTTGCAACAATTTAAAACCACTTTGGCATTGTGAAGTGGTACAACTGCAGACTGAAGAACAAACTCCAATTGAATCACCTGCCTCATGTGGCTTCCGCCATATAAAGACTTAAAAGTGTCTATTCTCTTTGCATCTTCACATAATCCATGCTTGCTGTGTGTTTCAGCAACTGAGGAAATGTCTCTGTCGTTACAGTAACCAACAGGCCTTTGTACTGCTGTACCGTGACCATATGTGTTCCGTGCAACTCTTTAACCTTGATTTTTATACTGCCGAATCACGGCATGTAAACAGGAACGACCATAAAAGCAGACAGCCACACACATAGCTGTGGTTCATCCAGAGTTGAGCTCCCCTTCCTGCCTTACAACTCACAATCCATACTGAACAAGACAATAAACAAAAACAACTGCAGATGTTTCTTTCCGTTGCATTGTGTTCTCTCTATTTAAACTTTGGTTGGTTTTCCAGAGATGTGGATCGACTCTTTTACCATTTTGTCCCAAAACAATTAAGACCCAGTGCATAAAGAATAGCATGGTTTGTATTGTGGCGAAGAAGAAAATTGCTCTCTTTGCAACGATACTTACATGTAGAGTACCAGCTTGAGTCTTGATGATATGATTTGTGTTGCCTCAGTAGCCACCAACAGTCGAGGTTGTAGGATAGACACTGAAAATGATCCTTTCATATTTTTTCTCTGACCCTAGATTAGCAATTGTCAGATAGTTTTAGGTTTTTTTTGTACAAGAGAAAGGGGAATTCATTGCTGTGAAGCACGACTTGCTCCTAAAGAGAACCTTGATATATATATATATATATATATATATATATATATAATATACATTTATGTATATTTATGTATATGTAACTTAAATTAGCTGTTTAAAGGAAGACACATTAGAATATAAATAAAATAACTCTAATTTACAAGGTGATGTGTAATTATGATACCTATGGCAAGTAAGACTGGATTTTCTTAAACCATTTTTCTCCACTCCGCCCTCCCTCCAGGCTCTGTGACCTGTAAGGTGTCCGACTGCACCGTCCACAGCGGTGTTGCTTCTTGATCTCTCCGGAATAATCTCCCTCTCAGCGGGAGCCGCTTTAGACCCAGGGTGACATCCGCTCTCTCGGGTTCGGTTGGGTCAGGTCGGGTCGCTTCCGACAGAGGCCTCAACCCCTTTCTCATCTCCGGTGACAGGGAGGGTGATAAGGGACGTGAGAGTGTGAAGCGGAGACCCCACTGTAGGGTTGCCACAAGCGCACATTACGAGGAGAAGGGGGGGGGGGGGGGGCGGGCGAAAGGAGCAGCGGCTTGGGTGGGTGTAGTGCCCACGCATGCTGGGAAATGACAGAGAGGCCTCCAGGAGGAAGAGGAAGATTAGGATGAGAAGAAGGAGTGGACAACAGAGAGACAGTTCTCAGATGCTCAGATGAGCGCTGGGGAGAGTGGAGTTTGCCCATAGGAAGTGCTGGGAGTACTGTGCTTGAGAAGCTGCAGGCTTGTAAAAGCATTTCGCCCCCACGTGGCTTTGGCTCCAGGGCCTATTAGTGCCCCTGTATGCAGGCTCAGAAAAGTCTAAACAAAAGCTCCCGGAACTTTTCATTTCAGCCTCCCTCTCTCTCTCTCTCTCTCTCTCTTTCTCTCCTTTTGATCACACTTTGTGATATACTGTGAGTTCCACAGAGGAATATTTGCATGCAAGCACAGGCTCCTAAATCTTTCACAGCATTTGACATTTATTTGAACCTTGCCTTTACCTTTCTGCCTCTGCAATAAATCTTTTTGTAATAAATGTTTTAGATGGATCACTATATCAACGCTATGAACACGCACTCTTGTAAGAGCTAATCAGTCAATCCAATCAATAAAAGGCCCAATGTTATAGACACCTGGTTGAGCCAACATATTCTGGAAGACTCATTGAGCCCATTACAAAGACTCTTGGTGAACAACACATGTCAAATATGCAGTGTCACTATAAAAAAAACAATGAAAACTTCAGAAAAAGAAACGGCTTTACATTTGTTTGCTGAAAGTTTAGAAACATTGTGCTATGCTTCGTAGTGAACTGAGTAGAGACATGACTCGACATGCAGCAGCTAAACTCATGCAGCACCTAATATATTTTTTTAATGACTTTTGCTGATCAATAATGACATTATGGCAAACTACTGGTGATTTCCACATAAGACATGTTCTTAGTGAGCATGAATTGTAGAATACCCAGTTTGGCCTGGTGTGTTCGGAATCCTGGGAGAAGCTTGCCACCTTCTGGTGAACATAAAGTACTGCATAATTTGTGAAAAAAAATAATCCACCGGGCAGGTTCGTCTTGATAATCTCCTTTCAAACCCGGGGACACATGGACTTCAAAAATGGGATTAGAATGCAACCGAGGCAATGATATGAGTAATGCTGAGTGCTTGTAAATATCAGACCTTGCAAGCACTGGTATATTACCATGGCCTGAAAAGGCCTATGGTCTAGAGTCCTAGGGCTTCTCCAATATGCACTATAAATTACCTGGAGCTTTGACCTGAAAGTCTCATAGAAGAAGACACACTGTTTAAACTACAGAACTATCCATAGCCCCTTACATATAATACTAAGACTTCATCTGAGCGAAATCTGTCAGAATCCAAACAAATGCCTTTACTTTATGTGTTTGTGTTTTTCAGGAATGGGGTTAGAGTAAGCGCATCCAGTCATCGAAATGTATAGTTTTTGTATAGTTTTGTAGATGTAGCTAATAAGCCAGGGAACATAAACTAAATAATAAATAAGTCATTCAAATAAATAAACGTATCCCCCACAGCACTACCATGGCAAGTTAAAGTTGAGGTTATGACTCCACTCGCAAGGGATGTTAGAGTAAGTGTCAAGTATCACCATGTGGATACCATGGGGGAAGGACAGATCCTTCTGTCAGAGAAGATCCCCCTGTGGATGCTTACTGTGTTGTGATGGGAGCTGTTGCGCTTGTGGAAGGGACCCGAGAGAGCCGAGGGCCATAGCTGACTAATGAAGGCAACTCATTTGTCATCTCTAATGGGAGATCAGTCCCAGAGCAGGGGGAGGAAGAGAACCCAAACAAACACTGATGCTTGATGTGCTTCTTACATAATGAGTGTGCTGTGGTTCTATATTGCAATAAAAGTCGCACAGTGATCTTCTCAAATATTTAAAATAGAGACAAATGAGCGTTGAGCATTTTTTTTGTCCTCAGATTACCACTTGTCTCTCTGCCCATACCCAATTTGTTACAAAATGCATAGGCTCAGAATATTATAATTCCTGAGTAATGACTTATTTTTAATTCTCTATAAAGAGATATTTTGTATTCTCTATTGCACCCTGTTAGGATAGAGTGCTTCTATAAGCCACTTGGTGGGAGTATTGTCCCAGTGAAAACCACACCTGTGCTGGCCATGGAGCGCAGCAAGGAAGAGGGAACGGACAGGATTTGCATTTACTCACAATGGACTGCCTACAGAGCTACTGTATGACTTAAAGAGCTTAGACATTCTAAACGTATTTCTTGAAGAATTTTTCTTTTTAATGAATTGATACCTTCCTTCCATCGTATCATGGCGAAAGTGTTGCATCCGTAACAATATAGACTGTATTATGAGTCAGATTGATAATACTCCTTCACCGGTGCTAACACAAAGAACTGAGAGACTTGACAGTTCGAACATTTGGCACACCACTGCCACTGCCACAGTAGGAAACCACACACACACACTCACATACACGAACACACACACACACACACACACACACACACACACAGACACACACACACACACACACACACACACACACACACACAAACACACAGACACACAGACACACAAATGCCACTTTAAAAATTCAGATAAAAAAAAAACATCCTTAATGTACAAGCCATCCGTACCACTGGTGCTGTTCTGGCAAGAACTTGTGCCCTTTTTTTCAATCTGTACCCCTTCAACCACCGTCCCCCCCAAAAAAAGCCCCAATACCTGCAACCAGATGGCAAATTTTACCATCTGTGAGAGGCTGCGCAAAGCATGATCGATATCAGCGGCTACAGCGGAACCTTACTCCAGATGGCATTATCATAAAATCTTGAAATATGCAACTACAAGTGGTCCGCAGTTCAATCACCTTGCATCTATTTTTAAAATTCTTGTGGAAACAGCGAGTCCTTATACATATTGAAAGTTTTGATTTACACATCTCACTGGATCATTACATTTCAATGTATCATACATCAAAATATAATAAGTCTTTAGCATAAACATTCACTATGCAATTGGACAACCTATTGTAGTCCAAAAGTCCAAACTTTGTGACTATAATACAGATGTATTACAGTAATAGAGCGACAGGCATATGGACCTTTCCAGATACATTGCATTTACCTAAACCTGATCTGTTCTGATCTTCCTACCTCAGTGAACCAATTAGATGAAACTGTCTTCCTAGATTACCAGAATATATTTTAGACAAAACCCTGCTTTCAAGAGGACCTTATTTGTTACACTTTGATTTCCAGTAAAAAATGTAATGTTTCTAGATTAAAGAATCTTCCAAAATTTGGCCACTTGGCAGACCTACCTAATTACATGTAAACTAATCTAATAACCTTGAGTAACCTTGTGGATTTGATGATGCCCTTGATTTAGTATGGTGTCCCTCAGTACACCATACAAAGGTTTGAATACTGTGAATAGTAAATACTGTGATGTTCTTTGTTTCATCAGACTATTGGTCTATGAAAGAACCCGCATCATGATATTCCGCCTTTTGGACATGGGATGAGTCTAATCATTCCAGCTTAGTCATCGGTTCACTCGGGCCTCGGTTGATAAAAGGATTACGGCTGGAAAATAATACTATGGGGAAACCCCATTTAAGCAAAGCTAGGGATAAGATACTGTGCTGTGAATGTGGCTTTAAGATATTCACCAAAACTGGGTCCCCTCGCACCTATTCTGCAGAGAGCGGGGACACACATTTTCCTTTGAGAGTTGAAGCCAGCGCGCTTCCAGACTTAAGATGTTTTCACACCGACGAAATTACGCCTTTTATTCCTCTCGACTTTTGAAGATGACGAACATGAGTCCCAGCCAAAGTGTCTGTCAGTCCCCCCCCTCTTTTTCTGTGTGAGTGATGCGAGCTTCTCCATGCACTTCTCTTCCTGTCAAGTCGAGGCCTTGTCTGAGAGATTTGTCACCTGCAGACTGAGACTGAGATCTAGGCTTCCCTGAGCAGGTGAAGCATCATCAGCTTTTCCCTTCTTCTCTGAAACACTCGCCTCAATTAGCGTGGCTGTTTGCTACCCCCCCCAAAACCCTCACCAAAAATCCCCATGTTTGTCAAACGCATTATCTGTTGAGACACCTCCGACTAAATCTTTTCTGGTTACAGCGCGTCTCAGAAGGGGAACTGTGAAGATTGTTAGGCACCTCTTCAGTGACGCTTTTGCAAATATGGCACAGCAACTGTAAATCTTTGTTCTGAGGTGAGTGGAGTCTTTCAGGTAGCTTTGCTTCATGAATCAAATATTTGTACAGAGCCTCCCCTCTCGTGTGCCCTAGCTTCTTCTCCCTCTAAAGAAAAATGACAGTTAGATCAACAGTCTCACCCCTGATGAATACGTCTAAATAACTAGGGTAAGACCTTTCAGTGGGCCGCTAAGGATGTGCAGAGAATTGATAGATTGGACAGTGGTGCGATCAATATCGCAGAGGGCCATTGAACATAATACAAAATTCATAGACTGAGGCCAGAGCACCGAACATAGGTCAGTCATATGTAGTGCTGTGCCGATCAAAGCAAAACTCACGCCCTCTGGTGTGATATAAACTTTGACATTTGCATTATTGAGTACGTTTGAGCCCTATCGTCTCTCTGGGCATCTGAACCTGGTCCCATCACCAGACCCCATACCCCCACTCCCCCCCCCCCCATGAGAGATCACCTTATTGAACGAGCCAGACAGACGGAGTGAATGGGTTATTGAGTAGCTCCAATTGGAAGAAGAAAAAGAGGAGATTTCCTCATCCTCCTTCATCCTCATCTCACAATATTGCTCTACTTAGGGAGCAGTCGGCTCTGTCTGGCATTGTTCTGCGAATAAAAAAGGGGAGGGAGGGGAAAGACAGATACAAAAAAAAGTACTTTTTTAGCGTGCCCCTATGGGGATTGTTATTTCAAATCTATGCTAAATGGACCAGGGGGATCCTCTTATCTCATTGGCCTTTGTTATATAATGGATTCTTGTCTGTGGTTGCTTGAAGGAGTAAATTGAAGAGAAACCTTTCCAAAGAAATGGGGGAGGGGGTGCTTTGCCGAAACTGTTGGTGTTGCAGGAGTAATTGGATCTGCATCGTCTTTCATGGCTGATTATTTTGGCACGCGGCACCGTTTTCTTGCACTCCGCTACCTCCCGAGACACAGCCACGGGATGTCTACTGTATGTGCGGCAGCCTCAAAAGCATCATGTTAGTCACCGCAGTGACTCAAGACTCAGAGAGAATTAAGGCTGAGGCCAGCGGAGGGACTTAGTCATCTGAAAAACGTCTCAGGGGATTTTTTCTTCCCTTCGCCGAACAGCTATATGATTAGCACAGAAAAAAAATGTGGACGGACATGTCAAGTGACAAAGCGGCTGAGCTAGCCCCGTCAACTCTGACTCTGACTGGGATGTCAACAACAGCAGTGTGACGACGACAACAACAAAAGCTCGAATCAAATTTTTCATGATTTCCGTCAACCCTGGTGCACTCAAAGTGTCACAAAGTGCTACAAAGCCTTCTTTTTTTTTCCCCCTTCTCTTAAAATTCGGACAGTAACGACACACACACACTGGAGTTTCACTTCAGCTAGCATGATGATCACAACAAAGCCCACTCGCAAATGAAATTATCGAGGATGGAAGGGCAGCATGCTCCGCCCGGTATCTGTGAGAGGAAGACAGAGAATGCCCAGGTCTGGGCATGACTCACTCTGTGTCACGGGGAGCAGTCTGGGGTGGTGATGTATCGCCAGCTCTCCAGACAAATGACACTCAGAACAGGCCCCAGAGTAATAGGGATCATTTGGGGGGAAAAGGACCCACAGTCTTAGATAGGGACAAATGACTGCGAAAAGAAAAAAGAAAGATAATTGAAGTGAATGGACACCGGTGGCCTCGGTGGATATGCATGGAAATGATCACAGGGGAGATATAGAGAGGTTGGAGGCATGGAGGGCTGGCGGTGGGGGGTGTCTGTGTAGAGGGGTCAAGGAGGTCATCTTTGCTAATCAAATTGAATTCAATAAAATGAAATGATGAAAGCACAGCAAGATTAATTTATGGTCATTTGCAATCACACTGAAAGTCACACAGTACAAGTGGGCAAAAAAAGCACAGCATGGGCATTGTCCCTTCCACAGATTTGTCTCCAGTCATACATCATGTTCTCCGTATTCAGCGCATGTCCACACGAATAGTGAGATGATTAGATTGTTGTGGATGTGCAGTATTTCCATGCATTCAATTATTAAGTGTGTGAATGTACTCATGTTTTGTTTTTTTCTGCGATGGAAATATTGTCAGTCTCCCGCTGCCTCTTCCCCGTGTTGTATTTCATTTCAAATACTTAAAGCAATCACCCTGAGGATGTAGGCAAAGCACCATTGTGCATGATTAGGACATGTGAAAACAGCCATCACTTCATCTCAATAATTCAGTGCTTCGCTGAATAATGAAGAACATGTAAGCTTTTAACAAGAGCGACCTGTAAAAACGTGTGTGTGTGTGTGTGTGTGTGTATGTGTGTGTGTGTACTCTTTCAATCCAACCATCTTAAAATATCAAAGCTGATCAAAGGCGAGGAGGTTTGATGGGGGCTTGGTATGAGCCTCCCTTATCTCTCGACACAACAGATGCAGCGTAAACAAACATTCGAAATGAAAGGTGCTCTTTTTAACCTGCTTTGACAATATAGATATTTACCGCGATATGCAAATCTCAGGCATGTCTGAGGACTCACTTTGAAAGGTGAATTGAAATCTTTCTGAATACAGATGCGGTTCAGTGCACATGCGAGCCGCGTGAGTCATTTAAAGTGGATCTCTGCATGAGAGCCCAGAACAAAGCAACGCTGGATGTGTGTTGGCAGGCCAGAGTGCTCTAAGCACCCTTCAGTGTCTGCAGTGGCATTTTCAGACATCTCAGTGACATTCAAGTTAAAGAAAACAAGAAAAACTTTTCCCTTAATGTACAGATTGATGTTCCGATTACTGTTCAATATTCTTGTTATTCTTGCTGTTGCGCTGAGGACAGAAAAATGAGCGCGGGGAAATCTGCTTTGCTTTCTCTTTTGGAGTTGTGTGCTTGATCTGTTTCCACTGCATTCCTCATCCTATTCTTTTATATACGCCGGTGTTAAGAGGTTGAGAATGCATTAACGTTGGAGGAGAACATTGCACGCTGTCATGTTTGCAGAAGCTCAACGCATTGTTGGTCTTTGAGATGGCTTGTGCAGCACGTAGGTAATCAACAGTACAGGTGGTAATATATTCTTCATATATAGGCCAGTGTATGTTTAGAGGTGGGAACACTGCATGTGGCCATATTTGCACAAGCTCAATGCAATGCTGGAGACTACTTGTACAGGTAGCAGGTAGCAGCTGCACAGGTGGGAAGGTGAGCGGGGGGAAGGGGGAGGGTGCACCCTGATGGACACAGGCATCCCTTATAAGTGGTCTCCCTGGGACCTGAGGAGGCCGGGGAAGCTTTTGTGAGCAGTGTGCTCATGTTTGCTGGCTACTTACAATGGACAAAATCTGGGTTTACACACACACACACACACACGTGCACACACACACACACTAAGCCTTTGGGAACTCAAGACCTCCCTCTCCTCCCAAAAGATGAATGATGTTATGTGCTGAACTGTGCTCTGTCACCAAGGTGTATTTGTGGAATGAGTCTGCAACTTTATGCTTATGTAACTTGTTATAAAATAATATGCAGTTTGCATACACTATTCTGGTGTGGTGAGACATCTTTGTGAGTACAAGAAATAGTATTCAGTTCGCATACACTAATCTGTCATGGTGAGACATTAGTGTGAGTACAAGAAACAGTACAGTTAAACACAAATGTGTAACTGAGGAATACAGAATATAATTCAATTTTATATTGACATGGCTAAGCATTCTGATCGTCTTGGTTCTAGTCAATGACATAAGGACTCATCATTTTTGAGCAAGTTACATGCTTTTAGAGGTAACACATTGAGTGGTGCTGTTTGTCCTAATTCTTTCGAGAAACGCACTTGCTGTTTTGAAAATGTGAAGGATGATTCCAAAAAAAATTACCAAAGCTATTGCAAAAAAACTGTAAAACACAAGCCTCAGTCTCAGGATTTGTCCAATTTAGCTCTTAACTGATGGTCTCGTGAAATTGCCTCATTTGCTAAGAATGGTTGAAGCTTTCAGTGTTAGTAATATCCTCACACCCCCATATCCTCCATCAGGAAGGAGAGAGAGAGCTCATGGGAATGTCTCAGTTCCCACTTTGGTGTAAGAAGCTGAGAAAGCATATTTGAGGAGGAAATAGGTGGGCCAGCACACTTGCTTCTGGTGTAGCATGGAGTTTAGTCATTTCTGTCGCAGGAAAATACACATATGCTTTTCATCCGAACGTGACTTAATAAAAAGACGAAATCCTAACAGATTTTTGTGTTTCACAAACATAACCACATTGTCTGAATGCATATCCCTGATGCATATGAGTATGCAAAAAAACATCCGTAAGATTTGCACTTAAAGTAAGACTAACACTTCCTAGACTCCAGACTACAAGTCAGCAGATAGTAAATCATTTTAGGACACCCAACTAGACCTCAATGACCTAAACTATGAGGCTAATCCTACACAAACCTCAACCATAATCTTAACCATATCACATTGCCTTATCCCTGCCTTCCATCCTGACCTGGGCCCTTAAGGCTAAAAGCAGCTCCTAACTTGCCGATTTCAGTGTGTCAGTCCAAACCTGGGGTCTAAGAGTAATTCACAAAGCCCCTTTTGCTAAAGAGTCTGGGATAACAAAGAAGTAGTGGAGATGACTCCTAACTCGCTAAGACCAACTCCCAAACTAGCAGGAAAAAAGCAGTTTCTATCATTCCATGTTACAATGTTTTGGAATGCAGAAGCAGAGTTACTGTAAAAGATAACGTATCAATCACAAGGGAATAATTTGCCTATGGGGCTTGCAATTGAAAGACTGTTGATTGTAAAATTAATGTAGCCCCAGTGTACACACACTTTTGTCATTGAAAAAGCAAAATAATTAAAAAAAAACATCAAAACATCTTTTCAGTGCCAATGTTCTATTTTTCAGTATAGTTTAAAACTTTTTTTTTTTTTTATCAATGCCGATTTAGCTTTTTTCAATGCTAAAGTTTAAAAAGTCTGTTTTACCTCCAAAGGCACAGAACTGTCACTCAGCAACCAATTCACCAAGGTCTTTGGAAGCTAACTCATGCATGACACTTGTCAGCCATTGCAACGGAGTCGTTCTCTTAGCTTAGGAGTTCTTGTTTTTCTTTAGTCAAAGTTGGTCTCAGCAGCTTTGTGAAATGAATTTTGTATAAAACCTTTAGTGGTTAGACAAAATGCTTTGTGAATATAAGGGGAAAACGAAATAAGAACACTGAGCAACCATTGAACCAACTCATTGCCAAGAGAGGGCCTGCCATGAAAGGTTGAGGAGCCGCTACCCTAGCGAAAGCTTTTCACAGTACTATGCAGGACATCTGTTTTACAGTAAGATACATGTTTCATTTATGCTTAATTCCCCATGATGCATTTGTGATTTACAGTAACGCACCACAAAGCAGTTGTATGATAATATACTATACAAATCAAAGTAACACAATCACACAAATCGCTCACACATTTTAAAGATGCTGTGAATTTCTTTAATTATTTAGCTGTTTTTTCAAGCCATTGGCTTAGTTTTATGATGTAAAATGCTAGTTATATTCTATTTCATGAACTGCATCTTGTGTATGCCTTATGTAAGCATTTCACTACATCCTTGGAAGGCGAGGCTACATCCATTTGACTGAACCCACGTAATGTCTGATTCATGAGATCACTTCTAGATGACTTTAATTCCACAGTTGCCCTTCTCTCTATCCAGCCCATCACTGATTCCCGACATAGAATCATTCATTCTTGAAGTATTTCTAAAGGTTTGTGAGACCTGCGGGTGACTTTAAGAACTAAATATTGCACAGCTGTGTGCCAAGCCGATATCTTCCTTTCAGTAATCACAGGGGATCAGAGACGTTTCTGATCTCCATTAACTCTAGTGTTCAGAGGAGTGGTATAAGAATGGTATTTGGGACTGAGAAGAAAGGGTAGACTTGCTGGAAAAGAGGACGCTTAATTGCAGTGTTCCCCCTCTCCTCCTGTGCCTTGCTGGGCTTTTAAAGCACTGTTTTGAGCTAGTGCTGTAACGCTAGTGTCGTTTTGAGCATGTCCACACAGACTGCACATAATGGCTGTGAATAATACTAACAGAGACCACCTCTTCGTAACAATGTATCCTATGTATGATACAATATGCAGTATTTTAAAAAGTCACATTTTGAGACCTCAAACTTCAAATATCCTATGTACATTTTGAAATGTCTGTCAATGTGATGATCATTGTGCTTTTCTCTAAATGGTGGTAAAAATGTTTATGACTGAATTACATACATTTAAGAGCCACAAAGCATGGTAAACAGTGTGTATATGAAACCTCTTGAGAGAAATGGAATTGCTGGACATTTTGAAGATTTGGAATCAAATCTAAAGTTAAATTATGTATGCATAATAAGCAGCATAAGTTATTTATGATCCTGAAAGCAAAATGAAAGCTGCATATTACGTCTTGAGCTATTCTGAAGAAGCTCCTCCAGAAACCATGTCAAAATCAGGGGTTTTAACACTAGAAAACTGATAGAAAATGTATTTATCGGTAGATTCTTTCATATTAAGCTCAGATTCAAAGGCAAACTCTCGACTCTCTACCCATACTGCAGTTGCTGTAAGTGCACTATTCACACACATACATTTCCATATATGCATGTAATCTACTTTATCTGTGGATTCAGATTACAATTACGGGCATGAAAGCTAAAAGATGACTACTCCAGTGCCTCACAGTGGATATAGGCCTAACAAAACAATGATTTAGCGGGAGTTGTAAGGTAACCTTGGTCTGTCTTATATCAGCGGGGGGCCAATCCCTACAATCTGACAGTTCATTATTAGGGAGATCAGTTGCTCCTCGATTCCTTAACCGTGCAATTAATCACATCAGTGCCTAATTGTATTGCTAATTGATGTGTAAAAACCCAAGTAATTACACTAAGAGGCACATTTTGATCGTTTGCAATTGAGGAATGGAGCCCTGCTTCATTTATATTCAGAGACATTCAAATTGATGTATCGCAGTGTCCATGTTGACCTCGCGGATCAGATCATTTTTAAACTCCAGCAGCGATACAGACAGCGAGCCTTTAGATCTCTCCTCCTCAGAATGATCACAATTTCACATGTGATGATATATTCCAAGAGCTCTTAACTCCTCTTATGGATCAACGTTGGTACGATAAATGTATTTGGTTATGATGAAATTGACCACGTTCGTCTGCTAACACTGGCCAAATAAAGTTGAGTAGGTCTCTTAACACAGAGTAGTTTGACTGTCAGCATAATGCACGAGTGAAATGCAGCAGGCAAGCTTGTGCCAGGTTCATCTTTTTTGCCCTACCACCGGGAGAGCAAGACCTGGGAGGACAATGTATCGATTGCCTTGCCCTGTTCTGCAGTTTGTTCATAGCAGAGGGCCACAGCCCAGGGTGCATTGATTTGTCTGAATTTTAAATTAACATGCACAATCAAATGCAGAAGAAGCCATGGTGAGATGACATTGAGACTGATTAAAAGAGCCTTGATGTGGCTGATAAAAAAAAAAGAAATGTAATCATAATTAAATGACGCCTATTCATTAGTTCCATTGCCTTGGAAGTCACTCTTTTGCATTTCTTTTCTTAGGAGAGAGCAAATGTGTTTCAAGTGAGAGGAAATGATGTGAAACCGCCTCACTCTAGGAAAACACATTATTTGGAGTGCTCTCAGTCCTAGAGGGAGGGTGGTTGGTAAAGAAAAAAACTGCAAACAGTGGTGGATCTATGGTGGTGGCAAAGGGTGGCAGCTGCCACTCCGGTAAAGGAGCTTGCCACCCCAGCTGCCATCCGAATCCAGAATACCCCATACACTTAAAACAATCCTTCTAAATGTCATTGAGAACCCTAGTGACTAAAAGCCAACCATGTTGTATGGATACAAGCATTAATCAATCAAAAGCCTGAGAGCAACCTACATGCAACCTACATGGAACATCTTTGCAAACATTGCTACGTCCTACGCACTGCTTGCAGCCTGTGGTTGCCGCTTTTGCAGATGGAGGTGAGTGCAAACAAATGGAAACTCTACTATAAGCTGTTTCGTGTGAAGTTCAATCCATGAAAGCTAGTAGAATGTAGTGGACTTAAAATCGTATTGTAAAACAAGCGAGGACCCACACAAATAAGTCCTACTACACCAATCCATTGGAAAGCTGTGTTAAAAACTCCTATTTGACAGAAAAGTAACATTAAAGCTACATAGATAGCCAGCTAGTTTAACCAGCCTGGGTGCATGGGAAGTGAGGGACGAGATGAGAGGGAGGAGGAGATAGGAGCAGATGTGCCGCCACATGATGTACCCTCAAAAAGCTCACATGTGCCCAGGTCTTGTCAGTTGGCACTGATGGCAGTTTGTGACAGTTATTGAGGTGGGAATAATCAGGGAATAAGATAGTTCAGTTATTTATATGGGATAGATACAAGTGGGGTGAGGTATGAAGATGCTCAAGATTCTAGTCAGTGTGTGTAGAGTGATTTTTGAGAGAGCCATTGAGTTGGCCATTGATTACAGTTAAGGAGGACTTCCTGAGCCCTAGCCAGTCCCTTAGTCCCTGGGGTGTTGTTGGTGGTGGGAGAGTAGTAACACCTCCTAATACCCTGCTTATTAGGCTGTTCCCCTTAGGCAATACACTCCGTCAACCACTGAACCATACCTGAGGCCTTTGTCCTTATCACTCACTCAAGTCAACACTTCAATTCATAAATATTCAATACTCTACTACTTCCAATGCTATCTATCAGCAGTAAGGCATATATGATGTATTTATGTATAAAGTCTGAGTAAAGGTAACAAATTGTAATAGAAATGTT
Source organism: Sprattus sprattus (assembly GCF_963457725.1). Classification (NCBI taxonomy): domain Eukaryota; kingdom Metazoa; phylum Chordata; class Actinopteri; order Clupeiformes; family Clupeidae; genus Sprattus; species Sprattus sprattus. Next base: position 14,607,069 of record NC_137908.1, on the reverse strand, counting down.
TGCCTTATCATAACTGGCTAATTTCACATGCACAGGCAGGGATGTATAACAATGTCACCCCTGGAAAATTCTCTGCCACCCCTTTGGCACCCCAAGAAAAGAATTCACGATCCGCCTCTTCAGAGGGTGCATAGGATATTTTGGAAATGTGTGTTTTGACCTGAGTCAATGATTCAGGTTAAGGATTTGGACATTAAGAGCTGAAACTCTACTTGCACAAAAGACATATGAATCCATAAAATATTTCTTTTGTGGAGTTGAAAACAGGCATTCTAGGCTGAGACATTAGGCTTTCAGAGGATTTTAGTCTACACACGCCTCATCCATTCTGAACAAACAGTAGTACATTTTGCTGACTCCTGTAAGATAAAATAAAGCGTGCATTAACTAGTAATACTAGTTCACATACAGTGTGTACATTTTTAGTATTTCAAGTAAATTTCCTGTGGCACAGTCAGGCTGGCAAAGTTTTTGAAAAATATAATCAATTTCTTACAAATGGGCAAAGTGCCTCAAAAAAAGGGGAAAGATCATTTAAAAAGTAAATTCCTGTGTTACATTTTAATTAAACATTGCAGTCTCTATGTGTATACTGTTCTGATTGAGAGAGAGAAAGAAAGAAAGAAGAGAGACAGATTGAGAGTAAAAGGGAGGGAGGAGACCGAGAAAGAGACAGAGAGAGAGAGAGAGAGAGAGAGAGAAAGTCAACAACTACCCTTTCTTCAATCCATTGAAAATCACATAATCAAATATTTGCCATACCAGTGGATTTCACCATGTGTCTGCCCCGTCTCCTCTGTCTGTTCAGTCGACTTTAGTCAGCGTCAGCCACCAGCTCCTCAGTGTCTGAATGTCAGGTACGGTGTATTGACACTTCACATGGCGAGAAGTCAATCTGAGCTGACAAATACTACTGTGCTACCAGATAATTCGGTGTGAAGCACACAGCAATGTTTATGTGAAGCACAGAAGGCCAAGAAAAGAATCTATGAAGTGTGAAGCAATATGCCGTGCTCTTCAGTCACAGTGTGCATCTACAGAAAAATATGAAACTATGCAGGAGAATTCAATCTCATCATCTTATTCACTTCAAAAGATTATGATGCTGCATGTCTGCAAACACACTTGTGTAGGGGAACTTGTAAGTGGATGAATCAGGTCACTCAGGTGTGTGTGTGTGTGTGTGTGTGTGTGTGTGTGTGTGTGTGTGTGTGTGTCAAAGAGCGAGAGAGAGAGAGAGAGAGAGAGAGAGATAGAGAGAGAGAGAGAGAGAGTGAGAGAGAGAAAGACAGCTTGGATAATAAGCTACTTGTTCCCAAAGAATTTATTTTTTATCATGTTTCATTTTTCCTCTCTCCCTCGTTCCCCATCTGAGTGTCTCTTTGGCTGGCGAGCCACATTAGCAGCGTGCCACCCTCTAATTAACACGAGGTGAGGGCCCTTTGATCTGCTGTTTCTAAAACTTTCAGATGTCTTGGACGTGCCTTTGAAGGCCGCCGGGACAGCAGAGCGCCTTTCTCTGCCCCTGGATCCCCCGGCTCTCTCTCTTCTCTCTCTCTTGCTTTCTCTTTCTCTCTCTCTCTCTTTATCTCTGTCTCTGAAGCCAATAGAGAATGGAGTTGCTTAACACGTGCTGGGCCTGTGACAGAGAGGCGACCGCGGCTCTGCCACGTGCTAGCCGGGAGATAATACAGCGCCCCATTGCGGCACCGCTCACCTCTCAGGGTTTCGTACGTTACGTGCTGAGGCGACTGCGTCACCAGCTTTGTGTGCCACCGCTTTGTAATGACAGAGAGTCTTCATATTTGACCCTCATGAGCTGAAATTGAAGAGGGAGCTCATCTTGGCAGTCACTTCTTCTCTGCAGCTCTGTATATATTTTACATTCATTCGCCTGGCATACCAAAAGGACATTGTTGTGGAGTTATGTATGCATGCCTTCAGTACCAGAGAAGAGCTACACTGGAGGTGTTGCGGCTCTTGGCAGTCAGAAAATGTATTATCAGAAAGATGGCGTATTCATTCTCTGTGATCATGCAGAGGTGAATGCAGGAGCCCAAGTAGAAGCCAAGTGTTGACATCTGAACAGCGAAACAAACAGCAGTCTTGAAGAGGGGAAAGAAAGAAAAAACATAGATGTTTTAATCATAAAAGGGTTGTACAGTAGACAAAAGATCAAAAGGCATCTGTGACCCACTGCATGACTTTAAAATCAGTACGATAACGTGCCTCTCTGGAAGCCTCTGGGCAGTGCATATGATGAGGTCTGACCTTTAAATGACTCCTTCATTTTTGCTCATTAGGGTTTGTTCTTCTGAAAAGCATCATAGCCACTTTGTATCTGTCAAGAGATGTTTGTCACATATTTGTAATTGGAAATGTGTGCATACTGTTTTTCCAGAATCACGCCCCTTGACCTATGTGACTAATAATTAACCCAAGGAGTACACAGTTCAAGGCATTTGCATTGGTTACAAATCATTTTACCAGTTAAGGAAAAGGAAACTTGAGGTTTTACCCATGTATTTGTGAATCCAGACTTAATTTATTGTTGATGTATGGTTTATTTCTGATGACTTTAATTTACATGAAATACGCATTTGCATTTGGAATTCCATACATTTTATAGGGGAGTAAATGCTTCCTTCTGGTATATTTGCATGCTAGATTTGGGGCATTCATGCCCAGATCATATGTATTTGTATATGTCATATGACATATGTTAGTATATATCAGTGGATCCTCATACCAGCAGGAATATATTAAGGAAGATATTGCATTATACTTTACAAAATCTGTTTACAAAGCCCTCTGAAAAATCCATACACATCAGAAAGTACAATATGAGACTATCTATGTTCATCCATAGCAGTGGAGGTTATTCCAGCCAAATTCATACATGCATATAAGCAGACCTCCAACCTTTTGTTTGGGTCTAAGGCCACGCTCTGTTGAAGAACAGCAAAGGCAGGGAACTTGAAAAGAATGGTAACTACTAGAGGAATGCTGGACATATAAGAACGTCTACAACACTCCCCCCCCCCCCCCCCCCCCCCCCACCTCCCCACCCCATCCCACAATCCCCAATCCCCATCCCCCATAAAACACCAAAGTTCCAAAAACCTTTCTTCCTCAATATTTTTCTTTTATCATGCAAGTCCTGTGACTCCCAAGGTAGTGAAAGACAGATAAAAGAGAATGAGACGTAATGTTTCCCACTTTATCACAATGTTCGGGGATGATGAACCGTGCTATTAAGAATGCATACCAAAGCCCCTGGGACATTAACTGTTGGATGACATTGAACTTAAAAGTGCATTGAGAGACCATCCACATTTCCCTGTAAATCATACATGCAGCGCTGGGCTTTGTCTGCCATGCATATCCAACAGTCTTCAGCTAGAGGGGAAAACAGCCATTGTTGTGGTTTTTGGTTCTTCCATTTTTTTTTCTCTAGCTACAGCTTCATTTAATTTGAATAAAAGTATCTGACATTACATATGTATATAAGGTAAACTATACTATACCCCCCTTTGCAGCAGGTATGGCCTGCTGCAAAGGGGGGTATGGGGGCGGGGTTGATTGGCTGTGAAAATGTGTTTTTCTGTGTTGAATAACAATTTTGCACGGTAGGCTCTTTTGGGATAATGGCATTCACTGTGTATGCTTAGCTGAAAAATCAAAGTAGATTAGACTCACCATTGATCCAGACATCAGCAAATGTGGTGTGCTTTCGCTGGTCCCTCACCTTTAGGTCATTTAATGCATCTGTGAAAGACAGAGAGATGGTCTGAAATGTTGAGGGATGATGCACTAAGCAGAAGTCTGTTTTTAGCATTGTTGCATTGCAACCACTAAGAATAAGGCACTGTTAACATATCTGTGCATATCACAGGGTCATGGATTTAACATCTGCAAGTTCTAAGAGGACAACTGGTCCTCATTAAATTATTACAGTCATAATAACTGCGATGACAAAGGTTATGGCTAGTTATGACTACAGTGGACATGGTGGCAGGGGATGATATAACCGCTGTAGTCAAGGCACAACAGGCATTAAAAGTTAGTGCCAATGCCAACACGTTCCAGATAAATAAAATGGGTTACACCTGTTCGAGTTGGCTTGCCTCTTTAGGTATCACTGTGCTATTTCATATCTCATCTGTGAAATGAACTGTTTCTAGGTCAGTGATCTGTCATACTGGTAGACAAATGTTGCTCTTAAGTGAGATGGAAAGATACACAGCTATGACAGGTTATTATTCTAGCTGTGTGCTTGTGGGAAGTAAGTGTGGAATGTTTCTTGAGCAGGTTTGTTTCACCTTTCCAGTCTCAGGTTATCATCAAATTACTCATTATTAATTAATTAACGTCTTTAATCATTAAGGGCACATGTCTTTTGTACGTATACTTGTCATGAAGACAATGATGAAATGGCGTCTTTATGAATGCATTTCCATTAAAATTAGACATGAATACCATTATATGTCTTCACTCTTCACCATCAGTATGTGTGTGTGTGTGTGTGTGTGTGTGTGTGTGTGTGTGTGTGTGTGTGTGTGTGTGAATGCATTGTACCAGGTTGAAGGACAAACAGAACTACACAAGAAGAAGAGCTGCCTCTGTTGGCAGAATCTTTACCTGCCTCTCTTTTCTCCATTTGTGTATTTCTTTTGACCTTGTCCTGGACCATTGGTTGACAAATCGACCAGGTGGAAAGACCACTACTTTATCCAAGAACATCTTTTGGTCTTCAGATAAGGGAGTGAGGAAAGATGTCAGTTTTTATGTTATGCCATGAATAAATGTCCCAAGTACATTGAGCTTATTTTTGTGAAACCAGTATGTGTATGTTGTCAACCACTGTTATACACATACCCAGTCATGGATGACTCTATGTGGAGCTGTACATCAATCTAAATTTAATTCAACATTGATTAAAAATATTAAATATCAAATATTATTCAACACACAGTTCACAGTTGATATGGTGTAATATCGTAAATGTAATGTAATGTCAAGACGTTTTCTTGGAGACACGCTCATAGACTGATGCTGTTTTCACCCCAAAGGGAAACACATTTATTATTTCAGGTTTTTCTCTCCAATCGTTTCTCAAATGGAATAAGTGACTGCAGTGATGCTGCTGGATGTGGAGTAAAATTGGTGTGAGATTAATCATGAAAAACTCTATTACCGTGATGGGAATTAACGTAACCAGTGGTTGGCCGTGATAGATGGTTAAATGAAGGCATTGGAGGAGCTGGAGAGGGGGGTAAAAAGAAAAAAAAAAAGTCAGCAGATTCTACCAAGTATCTGTTCGCAGAGTCACTCCGGAATTCCTTTTTCTTCATTTATTTCCAGCTGTCATGGGGAGCAGTGAGCATAAACAACACAGGGGCCAAGAGGGGAATGCAAGCTCGGCTCGTCCTAATGATAATGAAATATACGATCAAAAGCTCACCGCACAATGCCCACCGCTCTGTCACCAGTCCTTAATTTCACACCGACAAAACATGCAGGCTCAGCTTATGCGAATGTTTATTCTTCAGAGACAGAGAGAGAGAGAGAGAGAGAAAGAGAGAAGGGGGCAGGGGGGAGTGAAGACAGATTTGCAGAGGAAATCTTCCTCTTGATTCTCATTTATAATCGTTTGACTCTGAGCGATCTTCTCAGAAGATGAAGGGACGTGTTTTTTTGGTCGTTGTGCATGCCAGTGGCACAAAGGTGTTTTATGGATCTGATCTACTGAATCCATTATCAATTAGTGAATGAAAAATAAGTGTGTAAGTTTGTAACCTTCCTAAACTTTTCAATAACATTTGAATGTCAACTACCTCAATAAACAAGCCACTTACAACTAAGACAAAGTGTGTTCCTTTTACTCTGAAATTAATGTTTGAGTACCATGTTTGTACACCTGCAGACATTGTCCTATCTTGTTGCATTCCTGATAACATTAAGTCCCTAAGGTGACTCCAATGCATGTGAACTGATGAGGCCTGCACTGTACCAACACCTTTCAAGAGCTGGAACATTGGATTTTCAGCTGTTGTGATAAACATCAGGTAATCATAACACTTGGCCAGTAGATTTATCCATGTGTGATTTTGTTTTTAAATTACCATTTCCCTGAAATTCAGAGCAATATACTGTCTGGTAAACATTTCAACACTCAATTAAACATTCAGCTGTCTAGTGCCTTTATAACATCTCCACATAGACAGTTAAAGGCACAGTCCACAATTCTAATCCCATACCCTTTGTATCAAATTGGGCGTATTGCCCCTCATGGTCCTCTAGCTGTGTGTTTAGTGATTGTGCAAAAACTCCAGTGTTCTTACACAGCCCTGGCTCCATAATTGGGAAACAAACGTTGTGGTCATCAGCAACCCCAGCCAATCAACCAGGAGCATGAAACAGAGGGGTGTAATTTCATTGGCTGTTGAGCTCAAATATATCAACAACCTTTCATGAAACCGCCACTTAAAATAAAACTGCATTTCTTAAGTCATACAAATGTAGTTTTGTAATAATGTAATGTTGAGCATAGACAAGATGCAGGTTTTCTTTGGCCTGGAGCCTTTCATTATGCAGCACACAACGTTCAGACAGGAAACACTGATACTGAGTGGGGGAAACCGGGAGTGTAGTGTCTATTCTCTACATTTCACAGATGGTAACGGCACAAAGACACTAAATAACACAGGGCTAACACACAGGCATTTTACAACATACCACACGGACAAGAATGATAACAGAAATGCAAGCCAACATGAGACACAAATAGGGAAACATGAATTACATTCTAAATTTGTCACATGTACGCTAGCATGCTTATCCTGATATGTGTAGGTATTAATCTGCCACCCCCACCCTTCCTTTTCTAGCTCTACCTCTCTACATGGCCGGCCCAAAGCAGATACCACCCCCCGGCCCCCCTCAAATGTCAGCACACTTTTGGTGTCTGTATTGAACCTTCCACATTGCACTCTTGATTGCATTGAAATCTCGTGCCGACAATGGCGATGTTCGTGTTTCTATCCTCACTGAAGACAGATCATTAACGTGCCAATCATTTTTTTCCCTGTGTGTGTTGCGCAGACTGATTTGAATGATTAAAGTTGAGACATAGATCCTCATGTTGTTGTTGTTTTTGTTTTTCTGTCCTCTCTGCTTAGAGATAGGACTGTAAGCATGCTGGCACAAATCATGTCTGATGTTTTAGCCACCAAATTTGTACCTGCACAAAGTGAGCCATTGATATTCGGCTGGAGCACTGCGCTATAAAACGGAACGTAGAACCACTGACACAGAAATAGAGAAACCGGTTTTGTTCACACGGAGACAGGAAACGTGAGGACGAACAGAGAGACAAATGAAAGCAGCACCCATGAAACAAAGAGTGAGACGAGTGAGGAGAAGTCAGTGGAAAAACACGTGTTAAAATAGAATGAAGGAAGTCAGCACAGTGAGTCCTTAAGTTCACCTTTCACATATTGACTTTGTTTACCTTTCCAGCGAAGCTTGTCATCCAGTCCCCAGACAGTCCTAGCAGACAGCTGTGAGGTGAAGCAACTAAAGAGGGGCATATCGATCATGCCAGCCTATGGTAGGGGGCTAGTGAGCTGTAAATATCCAATGTGTAGTGGATGAGTGCTTTTGACTGAGCAGCACAATTCATAGCTGTCCACATCTAAAAATATAGCATGCATGCCTTTGGTCTATGTATGTCCTGGGATTTCTCTAGTTGTTCTATCTATTCACATATGGATTGACAGGATGTTTTTTTTTATTCTTTCTGAGGCAAATCGAAGTTGAAGTTCAAAAAAATTAATGACAATCATGCCTTTAGCTTTCATCTCTCCTCCAACTCTTTCTCCTATTCTGTTCCCTCTTTGCCATCTCTCAGTTGAGGTACAGTGAATCTTCCCACTCCCTATTCTACCCATGCCCACTCTGTATAAACTGTGTGATGAAAATCCATTTGACCTGCTGGTTTCTTTGTTCTCACGTTTAATGTGTCAAACATGAAGTCTTTCAGATGACATATACCCGACTCCTACAGAGAGAGCTCCTGTGCTGAGCATGATGAGGCAGCACCATGTCACACACTGTTGTGGATCTACTCTTGCGAGAGACAGTGGTGGGTGGGGAAAAATCACACAACACAATTTCGTCTGTGATCCAGATAACAAATACCGACTTGGTATTGCTGAGGTGTTGTCCACCACAGTAAGGCCCAATCCCATTTCTCATCTCTACCGCTACCCTTACCCCTACCCCTTCGCCTTCGCTTTTTCAAACGGAGCGGTAGCGGAAGGGGTTGAAACGCTAGCCCTTCGAATTGGGATAGCACTTCAACACTTACGTACGTCATCAGTACGCTGCGTCAGCTGTTACGTTACCGGAGAGCGACAGCTGTCACTCACCAGACATAAACAAACATGGTGCCTGCAGCTCTTATTTACACAATGCAACATTTCATCAAACAAGTTTTAAAATCATGAATTACAAAGAAAATACTTTAATTTCTGTGATGCTTTCCCTGCTGTTTCCGACATTTTTAAATTGACTCCCGCGATGTTTCTTCTTTAATGCTCACGGGTTCGCAATGCATTGAGGGAAATCAGTCTACCCCTCCGTTTGAAGTGTGCCCTCGGAAAATCTTCGTTTGGAGCGGTAGAAAGCGCTTCCCCTTCCCCTACCCCTCTGTCTTAACGTGAATTGGGACGGCCCTACCGCTCCACATGAACGCGCAAAACGGAGGGGAAGGGGAAAGACGAAGGGGTAGCGGGAGAAATGGGATTCAGCCTAAGTATGCGTAGCAGGTTTTAAGCTTGATCTGGTTCTTGATGACTTGTTGCACAGTGGACTCGAGTGTGTTTTCCTGAAGTGTGAACGGACTAGGTCTTTAAACATTTAACTGCACTGAATTGCTGTGCACTGGGGTGAGACAACTGTGACGGTGAAAGTGAATTTAAATGTATTTACAAACTTCAAGGGATTTTACCGGTGGACAGTGTATGGAGACTTCACATCTATTATTCAGCAACAGTTGAACATGGATTTTTGAAAGTTCGAATAAAGCTTCACTTCATGCAAGGGGGATGGGGGGGGGGGGTGGGGGGGGGGGGTGGGAGTGGGGGAGTGGGGGTTGGAAGTTATTTCAAATTGTGCTTTCACAGCACATTTATGTCGGTGCATTTTGACAGATGACAGTAACTGATATCCAGGCTGATTCTCACTGCGGTGACTGGCAGTGCGGGAATGTTGTCAAGCCATTACACTGTGTATCGAAGTGTAACTAGTTACAAGAGAGAGCACACAAATTGATCAATCCGTCTTTCGTGACAAAGTCAAGTTCAATAATTGGATTAGCCAGACAAATTCACATTCAACAGCACACAATGTAAATACCTTTCCTGATGCCCAACCATGCCTGTGCTCTGAGATGAGGAAAAGAATAGGTAAGGCTCAAGGTCAAAATACAGTGAAGCTTAATGTCTCTGAGAGCTACTGGAAATAATGATTCTTCAGCCTGTCATGAAGGAGGCCCTGCTTTAGGATTATATTTGCTGTGTCTCTGTTTAACCATGATGAAATGAGCATCCTTGTGTAATATATGTATCACTTCAACCTGAGGTATCAGGCCGCAGTATTTCATACCACATCATGATAAATGTTTTAATTTCAGAAAAGAAAAGGATATTTGCACTTGATTCATTATTGTATATTTGACATTTACCTCCCTTACATTACAATAAAAACCAAAATAGCTATCTTCTTCTCCTGTGCCCGGACCTTAAATCTATTTAAACTTACAGTCGGCTGTTGTTTTGTTCACACTTCACCTATTTCCATGGAAAAGATCGAATTCCATCTCAGTAAGTGTCGGTATTCTGAGTCTTGAATGTTTGTCTGTTTGAGTCCTCTACATTGCCTTTCAGTGAGTTAAGTCTTTTAAGCCACTGTTGAGGCAAACAGTTACTTTCCTTAATCAGATTATACATGCTTTAATCCCTTTATTTATTTTCCTACGCAGATGCAATTTTGTGCTGGTGTGGATCAATCCTGCAGGCATTGCAACTTAGTGCTGGTGTTTGGCTTGCTGAGGACTTTTCTTTATGGCTTATATTTTCAGTTTGCAAAAACTTTTGTTTGTAAAATGTTTATTTTCCTACTCACTGTGTGGTCTCCATCTGTTCCCTCACTCCCTTGAATGCTCTGAAGTCCACATAGTCCAGATGATGAGACTTTATGTCTGAGTAGAACATTACTGTGGAATGAGAAAAGCAATATGGTGTTGGCGGAGTGAACAACCACGCCAAAAACATTGCAGCTTGAAACATGTGGCAAAGGCCAGAACAGCAGCCATTTCTCGGCAGGGTTCAGATAGACCAGGGCTGTGAAATCAATTCCTGCCAAATTCACACCAAGCAAATATTCCGGGCAAGGTCCCAGCCATATTCCCCAAACACACAGACACAGACACAGACACAGACACAGACACAGACACACACACACACACACACACACACACAGACACACACACACACACACACACACACACAGACACACACAGACACACACACACACACACACACACACACACACACACATCTTATTTTCCAAAGGAAGAATGACAGACGTATAATATTTTATATTTGAAATAGCTGGAACACATTATACAGTACTGTGCAAAAGTTTTAGGCAGGTGTGAAAAAATGCTTTAAACTAAGAATGCTTTCAAAAATGGAAGTGTTAACAGTTTATTTTCATCAATTCTTCATAAATTAACAAAATGCAGTGAAGGAACAGAAGAAAATTCTAAATTAAATCAATATTTGGTGTGACCACCCTTTGCCTTCAAAATAGCATCAATTCTTCCAGATACACTTGCGCAGTTTTTGAAGGAACACGGCTGGTAAATTGTTCCAAACATCTTAGAGAACTAACCACAGATCTTCTGTGGATGTAGGCTTCCTAAAATTCTTCTGTCTCTTCATGTAAACCCAGACAGACTCGATGATGTAGAGATTAGGGCTCTGTGGGGGTCATACCATCACTTGCAGGACTTTCTGTTCTTCTTTAAGCTGAAGATAGTTGTTAATGACATTGGCTGTATGTTTGGGGTTATGTTCCTGCTGCAGAATACATTTGGTGCCAATCATACGCCTCCCTGATGGTATTGCATGATGGATTAGTATCTGCCTGTATTTCTCAGCATTGAGGACACCATTCATCCTGACCAAATCTCCAACTCCACTTGCAGAAATGCAGCCCCAAACTGGAAAGGAACCTCTACCATGCTTCACTGTTGCCTGCAGACTCTCATTATTGTACCTCTCTCCAGCCTCCAGCGAACAAACTGCCTTCTTCTACAGCCAAATATTTCTAATTTTGACTCATCAGTCCAGAGCACCTTCTGCCATGTTTCTGCACCCTAGTTTCTATGTTTACGTGCTTAGTTCAGTCACTTGGCCTTGTTTCCTTGTCGGGGTAGAGCTTTTTGGCTGCAACTCTTCCATGAAGACCACTTCTGGCCAGACTTCCCCGGACAGTAAATGTCTGTACCTGGGTACCACTGGTTTCTGCCAGTTCTGAGCTGATGCCACTGCTTGAAATCTTCCGATTTCGAAAGTAAATAAGCTTGATGTGTTTTTCATCAGCTGCATTAAGTTTCCTTGGCTGAACACTGCGTCTACGATCCTCAACGTCTTCTTCAAAAGAGCTGGAAATGCACATTTTGAAACCCCTGTCTGCTTTGAAATCTTTGTCTGGGAGAGACCCTGCTGATGCAGTATAACTACGTTGTGTCTTGTTGCTGTGCTCAGTCTTACCATGTAAATGGATAAAAAATAAACATTTATTGTTTACATTTTTCAAAGCATTCTTAGTTCATAGCATTTTTTCACACCTGCCTAAAACTTTTGCACAGTACTGTATATCACTTTGATCTTGTAACAGTGTGACAATAGTGAGTAATGACATTTATCTGATTTTAGAATTAGAAAAAGGTAAGAACAGTGGTGGAAGTAACACAGTCCTTTATCAGACTGCTGTCATTCACTGATAATGAGTTTGTAACACTTAACACTGTTTTACAAGGGCAATGCAAAAGTGCTTCCTGCTAAGTGTTTTGTTAAGTAGAAATGTTTTGGAGAATGAGCCAGAGATCCCTTGCTCACTAACTAGATCTATCCTCTTGTCCTCTACTTAATGATCCCAATCTTACCATATTACCAAAAGACTTATAGTGTCACAATGAGGAGAAAACATGGCCCTAATGATTCAGCTAAGGTCAAAATAGTTCTAAACTGAACCCCAGGTCTAATGGTTTTATGCAAATTATGGTATATACATTATCCTAATTCAAACCTCAGGGATGGCATACTAATTGATTAGATCCCCATCAAATAGGTTGGTAAGACAATTGCTCAACACATTATCTGAAGGTCATGTTTTAGAGAACAATAGACAGATTTTCATGCAGATACTGTCACTGTGCCCATGTCTTCTCCTCTAGACAGTGGCATTAGTGAACCTGACATTGAAGCTGAGGTAGAATAAACTGTCAGCATCTGTACTTAATTGATTGCACCTAATCTTAATCACGCTTATTCTAAACCTAAATATTTATTTTAATAACAAGTTGTTTATACTTAATGAGGGGTTCAATAATGTGTTGAGACCACTGTCGAGGAATCATGAATTACATGAACATAACTACTTCATTAAAAACATATGAGTTGTAATATCCTCACAGAAATGGTTGTGTCAGTCAGTGTATAACATATATAAGTATAACATATCAGGTGATCATTATCAGCATTTTCCAGCACAGTTGTTTCACAATGTTGGGAATCATTGCAGTTAAATAGTATATAAATAAGCTGTTATACCACCTACAGTTCTGACACTTGCATTACAGGTAATAACCTGAAGTTGGACTGGGCATTGTCTGATATGATGAATACTGTGACGGTATATACAATCTGCCATAGTATGATTATGAAATTTTTATCAGTGTTTAAAATGTACATCTTTGCTTTTTTAAATTACACTCCAATTATATTTTGTATAAATATAAGAAAATATGTCTTTTTTGAATTATTCATTTTGTATATTTGGCTTATTACATACTTATTACATATGTATACACAACTAGTGGTGAAAGAAGTACTCAGACCCTTTACTTAAGTAAAAGTGCCGATACAGCAATGTAAAAATACTCCATTACAAGTAAAAGTCCTACATGAAAAATCCTACTCAAGTAAACGTACTGGTATGGTCCCTCTGACTGATATATTATTCTAATGACACCATTGGATAAGTTATACTGAAGCATCACTGTAACTGTTTGTTACTGTAGTAGATGCTGAAGGTGGAGCTAGTTTGAACTACTTTATATACAGTTTGATATACAGACACGAAAGAAGACAAATCTGCTTTCAGTTTTGGGACTTTTCCTCTAATCCTCTAATCCTTTTTTTGGTGATATATATGACCATTTGAACATTTACTGAAATGAATGCATAATTATGTAATGTAATCTTCATCTATAAAGTAACTACTAGTTAAAGCTGTCAAATAAATATAGCAGAGTATAAAGTATGAAGTGGCATAAAGTCGAAATACTCCACGAATACTTGACCCTTGATACATGATTTACTAAATATGTACTGTATCTCAATACCTTTGTTATGGATAATACTACAGATACATTTGTTCCTTAGCAACAAGCACTAAGGTAGCCCGTATTCCTACAAAGTACGTAAAATTGGAAAGTACTGTCAAACAAACAGTTATATAATCCAATCGCTGAAAAAGTTGTTTAAAAATGCAATGGTTAATGAAAACCAGTTGAAATATATAATTACATTAATAAGATTGCTAGATACTTGAATACTACATAATTTAAATATCACCCCTGACACACCATCCATTAATTGTAGGTACGAGAATGAGATGCACAGCATCATTACTATCTTTAAAAATGACTTGTTTAGGACTAAAACAGTTACAGCCATCACATGCGTCACAGCACAACTGCAGGGGAATCCTGCATACTTTCAAAAACAATATTTTTTCCTGGGAAAGTCAATTTCACGTTCACCATATTCAAAGTTCTACAAGGAAAGAAAACTTTTATTGACCATCATTTCCTTATCAGACCAACTTTAAAGTGGTCCTCGGAGTGCGATTAAAGACCTGAGGTCTAATTTTATCCCAAGAACAGTAAAAGCCACTCTTACCTTGGAAGCACAGAAGAGCATAATGATGGTTTAATTTGATCCCTGTGTTGTTTTTGAAAGAGGGGGAAGAGTGCCCCACTTTAATAACTTGTCGCTACTCTCCAGGTCTGATTCATGCTTGATTTATGATGATCCATGCCTGACTCTGATAATGCATAACCTTCAGACAAATTGATGGCTAGCCACCTCAGCACCACAATTAACTGAACAATCTTTTAGACCAAGATGAAGGCATAATGCTGCACTCAACCAAGTCTTGAGCACAGAGGTGCTGTGTGCTAAAAAGATCCAAACAGGTCAGCCACCACGATATGTTTGAACAGCGCTTACGCTATGGGTGATGAGGAGTTCGGGTGATGAGGAGTTCTACTCCTACAAGGAAGTGAAGTGGTGGAGGTGAAGTTCTATAGGTTATATAGGTAAGATTGCACCTTCAATGTAGACCTTCAAGGTGAAAGGGCCAGCTGTGACCAAATTGCTGTTGTTGACTTGGTTCAAATCCTGGGTGGAATTTAAAAAAAGAGAAAAACTCTGAATGGTCTGTTAAAACGGAAAAAAAAGCAGAAATACAACAGAAGCTACAGTTCAGCCCCAGCACCTTATCTGATGAGATCAACAATTTATCATCTGTAGTTGTCATCCTGATAAGCTATAAGAGCGCCCTCAGTCAATTTCTAGCATGAAATAGATGGAAATATTCTCATCAAATTGCATTTCACCCCGGATCAATCTTAATTTAAAAGAAATATATTAGTAAATATAGATCAAATCACATATTTACCCAGAAGAGATGAGAATGTGTTCTTCCCCACTGTGAATTAAATGATGCTCACTTACAACACATATCACCTTTCTTCTATTTGCCCGGGGACATTAGCTATAAAAGGTCTTACCGCATTGACAATGCCGCAACCTAGAAAAGATTAATTCTGTATGAATACATGAATTAAATGTGACTGAAATATCTCTGTTAATAAATTGTAAATTGCAGTATGCACTATGAGAGTCTATGCAGTATGTTTAAACACAGAAAGTAGACACATTATGCAGATCTAGTGATTCACCATGGGAGAAGATGCAGTGAAGCCTGGGACAGAGTTAACTTCATTATAAAATACATTACTATATCAGTCTAGTAGGTTAAGCAATATTATCTAGTACTTTACAGTCTTCATATCTCAGAGAATTTCTGGAACAAATATTTAGTGTACAGTGTACAGTGCAATACATGGCTGAAATACAGAACAGGGCATTCTTATGAACAGTAAATAGATAAATAAATGTACGTATATACAAAAATTCAAATGACACATTGCTGTGAAAGAAATCTACATTGTTGCCGAGTTCAAGCAAGAGAGATGCTTCAAGGAAGGTTTCCTGGTTTTCATCATGTGTTCATCTGCCTGTACTTCCTCCTAGAGGGGAGAGAGCATGCCACCATACATCATGGAATATTTATACCATGCTGAAATCCACATTCTATCTTATCCTTGTATTACCTCTGTTGTGTAAACAGTAAGCAAAGAAAAAAGAGTGAGACATTACCATGAAACAGAAAAAAAGTCAGGAAAGCAGGAGTGAATGAAGGTTAGCACATTTAGCTCATAGATATAGTGTTAAATCCCTCCATACCACCACAGAGTAATTTAAATATGTTGGAGTCACTTTAACCCCCCCGACCCCCTCACCCTCACCACTCGGAAGATCGTATGTATCTATCTACTGAAGCTTCTTCACAGGGGGAGTGCCATTGTTGGCTTTCCATAAACCGACAGACAAGCTTTGTTTGGAGACACAAAAGTTGATTGATTGCCTCCAAATTTTTTCAGTCACTCTTCCACAAGTATTCCCCTTTCAATACACCAGGTAACCTTCAGTAGACCACAACCAACAATAAACGCTTGTCAGACAAAACAGCAACAATGGAGTGCCCTTAGAGGCAGGCTCCTAGGCGTGTCAATCTATGCAGCTTTTAAGATATTAATGTAAAGTCTATTCAAAGGAAGGACATCGATTAGTTTTTGATATCCTAAAGCCTGCACACAAGCACATTGCAGCATTTTCTGTAAAGACTGAATGGAATATAGATATGGAACTCTAGAAACTGATCTGGGAGTCTCTTTTAAACTGTGGAATAATGTTCCCTATCGCAGTCTGGACGCAGCGAACTAGTGAATGGGTAGTAAGAAACATCTCGGTTATGTATATAACCTCGGTTCCCTGAGCAAAGGGACCAGATGTGCCATTCGGGAAATGACACTTTCATTGACCAATCGAAGCACTTTCTATTCACTCCGGAAGGCCGAATTGCAACAAATCACCGCACTGAGCCCGCCCCCTCAGGTCCCCATATATTGGGGGTGATCACGTCGCTCACCCTCTTTTTGACTCTTCGCCTTGGAGGCTACGGTCCGTCAGAAAAACCCTTCTACACGCTTTGCGTATCCTTTATTCTTGTGTGCTATTTACTCTTTCGAGTTGGTGAGTTAACGCTTTAAGTAAGCTGCTCTCTAGCTGGTGACCACGCTCGTCCTCGACTTGCCGTCTCACTACTGCTTACAACGTACAACGTTGATATAGCTCTTGCTAATTTGTGTCTCTTTTCAGATTAAAGATGTCCAAGCTCTACCAGGACTGTGGACATCCCCGCGAGAAGGGAGGCCGACATCGCCGTTGTGCGCTCTGCCTATGTAGAACACACGCGGAGGTGGCGTTGTCTGGGGATATCCCTCCCGCATGTGCGCTCTGTGCCGCCATGACGACAGCACGAGTCACTAGGAGCCTTTCTCTATGGGAGAGAAAGGACCTCCATCCGGGGGCGCAGCCCGTGCCGTCCAGGGAGGTGCCCCCGGTCGGACGAGGCTCCCCTCATCCTGGGAGCAGTGGCGGGCCAGGCGATTTCCTCGGGAGGTCGATGGGTCCTCCTGCTCTTCCCCGGCGCGCTCGGTGGCCCCAGTCGCGGTGACTGCGGTGGCCACTGAGCCGCTGTCTGAGCTCGACGCCCAGCTCGACGAGCTGGACGTTGACGCCGAGAGAGAGAGTCTGCTGGATGACTCGTTCGAGCACGACAGGGACTTCTCAGGATGACGACTACAGATGATAAATTGTTGATCTCATCAGATAAGGTGCTTGCGCTGAACTGTAGCTTCTGTTGTATTTCTGCTTTTCTTCGCTCCAGTCAGCGTCAAGGGTGTGTTCCGTGAAGCGGTGGGGGCCATGAACGAAAAGTTTGAGGCAGAGCAGAAAAGTCGCGAGGCTTTTGAGGCGTGGATGCCTCGATCAAGCAGCTCCGAGCCGCAGTCCTCATCAGGGCAAACCACACCGGCCCAGGGAGTGAAACGAAGTGGGTTCCGCTCCCCAGCTCCGCCAGCTAAGATGCCTGCGCGCCGCGGCTGTAATAAGAATCCATTCCGGCCGCCAGCCCAGCCCGCTAAGCAGCAGCAGCAGCCAGCTGCACAGACAAGCACCGGGGCCACACACAAACCCACCCGCCGTGGTACGAGAGGGCGAGGCAGGCAGCCGGCGCCCTGATGTTCGCCGCCCCCTGAAAAGAAAGGGGGGGGAGGTGGTGTGCCCGCCACCACCTGGAAAGGTCGCCAGATGCGCTCATGTAAGGTTCATGTCCAGCACAGCGAAAACTTTCCCACAAGCATTACATCCCCATGTTCTCGACACTGTCCCGTTAGGCGCAGACACAAGACAAGCTTGCTTTTCCCCTCCCGCGATGCACCCGTTGCATTCGCAAAACCAATTTTTTGTATTCAAACCATGAGGGGGAAACCCCAGATCTCACCCTCCTCCCTAGGAGTGGGGACAGAGCAAGGTTTAGACAGATTGGTTATGAGCGGGCTAGGACCCGACCGATTCAATTTATTTCCCAGGCTGGCAGACTGCGTTTTAAGCTGGCTCGCATGCGCAGTCTCGCCCTGGGTGCTGAGGACAGTATCAATGGGCTGCACACTGCAGTTCGCCAGACCTCCTCCCAAGTTCACTGGTGTCATTCAATCAAGGGTACCACGAGTTCGCACAAATTTCCTTCAACAGGAGATAGATGCGTTACTCGTAAAAAGGGCTATAAGCGTAGTGTCGCCAGAGAGCATGAACTCGGGCCATTACAGCAAATATTTCCTCGTCCCCAAAAAGGATGGGAATTATCGCCCTATAGTAGATCTACGTGTACTGAACAAATCACTCATGCCGTTGAAGTTCAAGATGTTGACTCCACGCCGTCTGATTCAGTTCATACAGCCGAGCGATTGGTTAATCACTATAGATCTTAAGGATGCGCATTTCCATATACCGATTCATCCCAGTCATCGCAGATATCTGAGATTTGCATTCGGCGGAATAGCATACCAATTTCACGCGCTCCCCTTCGGTCTATCTCTAGCTCCGAGGGTTTTCACGAAGTGCGTGGAAGCTGCCATTGCCCCATTACGAAAAATAGGCATTCGCCTATTCAATTATCTGGACGATTGGCTGCTGGCTTCTCACTCAGAGGCAGAGGCGGTGCAAGAGTGCCATCTTGTGGTGGCACACCTGTACCGCCTTGGATTCATATTAAACAAGGGAAAGCGCTCGCTGCGTCCTCAGCAGACGGCTCACTTTCTGGGCATGACAGTGAACTCCTTCTCAATGACGTTGTGTCTGTCGCCAGCACGAATAGATGCCATCAAGGAATGTGTGCAGCAGTTCAGACTAGTGGCGCGCCCACTCGGGATGCTACATGCGCGGCCGTTTCAGGCGTGGTATCTGTCTTTAAAGCTCAGCTCCACCAGGGACAAGTTTCGCTTGATCACGGTGGATCGCAGATGCTGGCAGGCCTTGGCCATATGGTGAGCCCCGCATTTCCTCTCGGCAGCGGCTCCACTGGGCATAGTGACGTGCCGCGTTATCGTCACCACTGACGCCTCAATGGAAGGCTGGGGTGCGAAATGCGAAGGATATTCTGTGAACGGGCGTTGGTCATCAACGCAAGCCGCATCACATACAAATGTTTTGGAACTGCGAACGATTTTTCTAGCGCTTCGGCATTTCATAAACATACTAAGCGGGTGTCATGTACTCATCAGGACGGACAGCACGTCCGCCATGGCATACATAAATCGTCAAGGGGGGGTACGCTCCCCTGCGCTTTACCATTTGGCAAACCGACTACTCCTGTGGGCGGCGAAGCGCATTCGCTCTCTCAGAGCAGTGCACATTCCAGGCCATCTCAATCACGGAGCCGACCTGTTGTCAAGGGGCAACCCTCAAGCAGCAGACTGGTGCCTCCACCGTCAGGTGGTCGACCAGATTTAGCTACGATTTTACAGGGAACAGGTAGACCTGTTTGCAAACAGACAAAACACCTGCTGCCCTCTGTGGTTTTCGCTAGGAGGCGGCAACCCTCCATTAGGCGTGGACGCGCTGAGCCAGCAATGGCCCAGCATGCGTCTTTACGCATTTCCTCCGATCCCTCTTCTCCATCAGGTAGTCTGCAGAGTGGAGGAGGAGGGCATAGAGCTGATATTAGTAGCGCCCCATTGGCCCAATCAGCCATGGTTAGCGGACTTAATCAGATTGTCAGTGCAACCTCCATGGGAGCTCCCTCTGCGCAGGGATCTCCTCTCGCAAGCTCACGGAACGGTCTGGCACCCCAGACCAGAGCTGGGGCAGCTCAGGGCCTGGCTCCTGAGAGGAACAGGCTCTTAGCATCAGGCCTGTCGGCCTCATGGTGAATACTATACAGAGCGCTCGGGCAACGTCTACCCGATCTCTATATACGCTCAAGTGTGCTGCACGTCAGCACGACCCTATTGATTGCGCTCTGGGCATCATCCTAGAATTCTTACAGCAATTGTTTGATGAAGGAAAGGAGCGTTTGCACAAGCTCTGTCCAGTGCGCGCTCTACGCACTTATGTAGAGCGCACTGGTTCATTCAGGCAATCGGATCAGTTATTCGTATGCTTTGGTGCAAGCACCAAAGGCAAACCTCTGGCAAAGTCGAGCCTCTCCCGTTGGCTGGTGGAGGCTATCACTTTGTCTTATACAAGTTTGTCATTGGAGCCCCCGGAGAAGCTTTGTGCGCATTCTACTTGTGGGGTTTCGTCATCCTGGGCCCTGTTTAAGGGCGATTCAGTGGATGACATTTGCAAAGCTGCAAGCTGGAGCTCTCCCCACAGCCTGGTTTCCTGCAGAGCGTATTACAGGCGAGCGATCTGTGATCCTATGCGGCCTGCGAATATGCTTATCAATTGTGTGACCATCTCCCCTTATGAATTAAAGGTGGATGGCGCAGATGGGTGTACGTTTCATAAGCAAGGGATCAGTGATGCCGTTTCACATATATTGAATTCATTCCCCATATAAGGCACACCGCCTTCCGGCGTGAATAGAAAGTGCTTAGATTGGTAAATGAAAGTGTCATTGCCCGAATGGCACATCTGGTCCCTTTGCTCAGGGAACCGAGGTTATATACATAACCGAGATGTTTCTTACTACCCATTCACTAGTTTTTGATATTGTGACAAATGGGATTGAGCATAAAGACTAGTACCCATCTGCACACTTAAATTACTGGGGAGAAACAGTACAGTCATCTGCTTAAGAATCAACCCTGAGTCATTACAGACACCCGAAGTCAGAGCATTTTACTGTTTACATGAACAGATTTTTTATAAATATTTAACAATTCCATCTGTTTGCCAACAGTGTTACATAATCCTTGACAAACGAAAGCAGAGCAAGTCACTGACAAGTAGAGTAAACATCAAATCAAATGTAACTACTACAGTGATGCCTCTGATGTTATTGTAGTAGTAATAATATGTGTTGCACTGCTAGTGTTACATTGACCTAGGGATAAGATTATGCTGACAATTAAGTCACTGGCAAGTAGAGTAAACATTAAATGAAATGTAACTACTACTATGATGGATTTTACTGTCAGATGAAACGGTCCAATACTATTGAGTCTGACTGCTTCTTAATTTAAGAGAAGAAAAGAAATATGAGTCATACTTTATTTGGAATTCCCCTATAGACTATCTACATCTAACAAACTATCTGTTGAAACTCTGTTAACTACCATTTTTAAGGTGATTAGAAAGACTGCACAATTAAAAAGAATTCAACAAACTCTGTCCAAATAAAGTATGTAACCAAAATATAAGAAACAATGTGGATTTGATTAAATCACAATTAACATAGTTGCCGATTAACATAATGAGGTGTGTCTTGAAAAACAATTTAATTTAAATGAAAATGTGTGCAAATTACTCCACATTTAACTCCAATTTAATTCATTAGCTATGTTCATTTACACCTGCGATGACTCATTTTTCTTTTCAAAGGCTACTTTCATTTTGATGGAAACAGCATTACTTGCTTTTCATTTTCTGTTCACTCTCTGCCTTGTGAAGTTTGGGCTTCGGGTCATTTAAAAAGTCCCTCTTTGGATTATGATCTGAATATCGGTAAAAACCTGGAGGACGGTGCAGTGAAAATATGGTTTAATTAAAACCCTCTGACAGGGGTGTAAGAAATGTGGAAATGTCAGACTCCACCTGAAAAACTATAACAATTTGTCTGTATGTTCCATTTGATTCATGATAATCACTTCCCATCCCCTTTCGCAGTCTGTATATCTCCTTAGAAATATGGACATCTTGAGAACATTACACCAAACCAACCAGCAAAGATCACCAGACATGTTTTTCCCCCATAATAGGTTGGATTTCCCTGTCAATTCTGTGCCAGATATAACAAATGAATGGCAGGCTGTGACGTAATGATGCGTCCCTGAAATTGCTTTTGACCCCTGCTAAATACCCCCATACCTCATTAAATGCAAATGGAGGTACATGTCTAATTCTTCCACTCCATTTAGAGTTCTAATTCTATGCTGAAAATGATAAAAATCTTTGAACTGGAAATTATTATGGCCTCTTTCTGCTGTCAGATGATAAGCTAGGCCACAGAGGGATGTGACAATCGCCATAGAAACGATTCTCTCTATCTCTCCTTCTCTCTCTTTTCAGAAAAAAGACACATTTCTTCCAGGTAGCTCAAACAAAATTCTACAGCAGTCCATGACAGCAAGTAACACTCACATTTTGGGAGATACACAGAATCCCCTTAGTGTGATATTTTGATTATATTTTCCATCTAGATGCTTCCTCTCTCCTTCCCTAGTAGCTTGGAGGCAAGGCCACTGAAAGGCCAACCCTAGTAATAAACCTCGCCCAAACCCTTCCATTTCTGTTTGTTCTTCGTTATACTCATAAGTTGGTAGGCTTTTACAGGAATAACAAAAAATGTATCCCTTTCTGAGCCCACAGTTGCCCACAATGAAAGTGTATCTTATTTGGGTAAAAAAAAAAAACCTAGATAGTGGATGTGAGCGCGCAAGAGGGCTAAAGGAAATCAGAAACCTACATAAACAAACAGTGCGCTGGCCTACAGGGCATAGTCTTCCATCAGAACTGTGTTCCGGGGGCCCTCACAGGCCAGAGCAAACAGGAGATTTTACACCTCTCATCGTGCGCTGGAGGAGGATGAAGAGATAAAACACAATCTTGTGGTGCCTCTGCCAGAGAAAATTTTGCAGCTCAGCCAGAGCTCTCGAAAGGGTCGAAGGCTCTCATTAGTATGGTCTAGAACTCTGTCTACACGACTTAGTCTGGTGCTGACACCCACATTCTGGAGTTTCGCAAACAGCTTCAACTTAACTTGCTGTTACGGTTTCATAAAACATGCCTGGGAGGGGGGAGTGTCTCTCTATATCAGAGGTTCCCAAAGTGGGGTATGCGACGCATTGCCTGGGGGTCAGTGAAAAAGTCTGGCTTCCAAAGTTTTTTTTTTCCGTTTTTTTTGCCATCCAGTATACAAAACACACAGACAAGCATAGGTGTAAAGTAACAAATTACATTTACTCACGTAACTGTAATTGTGCAGTTTTTCTTTGTACTTTGTAATTTTTTCAGTAGTTTTTTTAACTTAAGTATTGTACTTCGCTACATTGGAGATCACATTCTTTACTGAGTAAAAAAAAAACACTGCAACAACTTTAAGAGTTATCACATTATTTTAAGACTCGAAACTGTTCATCAGTAGAGTGCCTCCAGCAAAACTGTTGCAATACGCCTAAGGTACATGTATTTGTATGACACAGGATGCAAAACTCAGCTGTCAGCTAAGGTGATCAACCGATTGACGCTGGATAAAGTGACGAAACGTTTATACAACAGCAAGGAGTGATAGGATATTAATGAATTACATCACTTTCTGACGGGCTAAGGCAGTTATTGTCAACTTCCTATTGTTGGCTTCAGTTTTAAGGCTCCAAAAACAGCAAAAATAGGTATTTGCTTTGTGAGGCGTCTCAAATTTTCTTCCAAAATCCGGGTAACATTTGCAGTTTTTTCCTTTCCAAATATTTTGAACTGACATATTCTTCAATATAGGTTCCAAATTGTGCGTTAAGTGATGCGTTTTAACTTAAAAAATAAAGGCTTTCTACACAATGAGTTGCGCAAACACTGTGGAGATACTAAAACAGCGCCTCGACAAGCAGTGGAGCACTGCGTGGACACTGATGCGTCACATCATAATGTGCATCTGGCCCTTAAATATAACGTTACAGACCTCTAACAGCCTAAATGTTAGATCTTTAACTTAGCTCATTGAAATACTGGTCGTTTATTGGTATATTCAATAGTAGTTTCGCACAATTCAAAACTGAAGGACTGCTAGATAGTATTTGCCTGCTCCAACTTGTATAAAAAATTTGCAAGCTACAGTACGTTAGCAAATTATGCTATCTTACACATTTGCTTTTTAGGAGATCTGTTATTAACAACGACTACAGGTTGTTAATGTCTTTGTTTAAAATAAATCTTCAGAATCAAACCCTACAATCTGCTTTGATAAAAAATGTTATTCCATCAATATGTTTTTATGTAAGGTAAACATTATTTAGCTTCTCAGCACATTATACAAAAAGATAATTTAAAAATCTATCCTACATACTGTCAAATAATGCCAAATGTAATAAAATGACTATCTAAAACTGTTGTGATAGAAGTTATATTTGATTTTAGAGTAAAAGAGTCCAAAAGCATATAACATTACAAAAAGCTATAAGCCAATATGGTTTAATTTGGGATGCGATTATGAAGGGGTCCTTGGAAAATGTTCTGCCCTTTGATGGGTCCCTGGCCCCATAAAGGTTGAAAACCTCTGCTCTATATTAGGAGAAGATACTGCTCTTATGCTACCTAGATGCGTCACTTGAGGCCTGTCTTGCTGAAATCTCCAGAAATGCAGTTTAATGAAAAATCGCTTGTTCCTTACTAATATAGGGCTTTGGTCAGATTTTCTTATTCCATCAAGAAAATATAAAATGTAGTGCTATCAAACGATTAAAATATTTAATCGCGATTAATCTATTTTTTGTCATAGTTAACTCGAAATGAATCACGATTAATTGCAAATTTGTATCTATTCTAAATGTCCCTTCAATATTTTTTTTCCATCATTTTTATTTTATTTGAATGCTCTTATCAACATGGAAAAGTGGATTGGCTTGCTTTATGCAATGTTTATTTTATTGAAAAACAACATTGCCACACAGGGCGGTACAAAATAAAATTATAAAGTGCACATTTCAGATAAACAAGGACTCCTATAGTGCAGTTAAACCATGGCTGTATATTTTCTTTTTTTCAAGCATGCGTGCGCCAGCGTAGAACCTTTGAGGTGAGCTCAAAACACAATGAAAAATCCCTTAGGTGAGGCAGGCAGTACCTCTGCCTCATTGAAGGAGGCAAGTGAGAGCGCACTTATCGGGTATATGCTGGTTCTGACGTCGGTTGGTCTTCTTCTACACTTCTACTTGACGGCGAAAATGGAAGATTGTATTGCTAAGCTGAAGCAGATCAAAACTGTACTTTCAATCCAAATGTGAAATGAAATGTGAAATGATAAATACTGGGAGACCAATGCCGGAGCTAAAAGTTTTGCTTCAAATGATGGGACAGAATGTATTGACATTTGCATTGGAGTGTTTCACGTTTCCCAACGGGACTACATGCGCAACACGAACCTCGCTAAAGGCTGCTTGTGAAGGACAGTTGGCTTGAAGTTGTGAGCAGTCTAGGTGCTAATCCTGAGCTAAACTAGCCACTGACTGCATTCGCTCTCACGGAGAAGAGGACAACCTATTTCCACTGAAAGATATGGGTAGTCGTGAGTGTATTACTGTTGTTTCACCTTAAATTGACGGTTACGAGCTCCAACGATATGCACCAACTTTAAATATACTGGCAAGTAGAACATTTTGGTATTGTGTGCTATGTCTGCGGTGTTTAACTGTTTGCTTGTTAATATGTTGTGTAAATAAAATATGTAATAGTTTTTTTCTAAACTGCAAATTCAAAACTGTGTCCGAGTTGGGTAAAAGGTAATTTAAATTAGCATCCCACCACCGTAGTTATATTTTCCCTAGACAAAATTAAATGAGCCATATCATTGGTGGGAGGGCTACACACGCTAGTTTGTTTCTATAAATATCTTATTTGACACAGTATTAAAGTTCAATTTGCACACTGGTTGTACGTTTAGCTGTAGGCCTATTGCCTCGTAAAAGTTAGATTAACAAGGTAGTTGAGTATTGAGCCGCATAACTTATCATAATTAAAAAAACGATCGTTTTAAAGTAATTGTATTAGACAATAAAACGTAACGTTTTTTCAGGTCTGGCCAGATGACCATTTTTAAACGATAGACAAATATACATGTGTATATATACATTCAACCTATTTCCACAGAACGATATCGGTAGTCGTGAGTGGATTACTGTTGTTTAACCTTAAATTGACGGTTACGAGCTCCAACGATATGCACCAACATTAACTTATACTGGCTAGCAGTGGCGGCTCGTCCATAAGGGCGATTGGGGCGACGCACTGCCTATGGGAAAAGGAAGAAAATAAAAAATGATAATTCCTGATGTATAAATTCAATTGCACGACTACATGTAAATGTAAATTTCATATTTTGTTTCTGTCGGATTCTACCACTAGACCGTCTGATATGCCTCTGTATGTCTTTGTCGAATCAGGTAACAGTCATTCAGTCAGCCTAGAGTCGTGATTCAAATGGCCCCGCCCCTTCAGGGCGATCTTGGACGAAATGAAAATCGCCCCAGACCTCTCCCATTGACTCCCATGTTAAATGCGTTTTTTTCACAAAACAGAGCTCTCAATGCATTCTCTATGGCTTCCGGGAGGGCTCGCCCCTCCAAGTCTAGTCATAAGTAAGCGGCGCAAAAGCCTACGGTAAAATGCAATGAGGACGTCACACAGCTTCGACAAAGGCATGTCAAGATGGCACCTGTTCAGCACAACAACTCATCCGCTCTTTGACAGAAACTTCTTTTTAGTCAGCGTAATATTGAAGATAAATTGACCAAAAAACCCTAGACCAAAAGTATCCATTCAACAGTTTTCTACAAAGGGAGGGAAATTGGAACAAAAGAAAATCGCGGTCGTGAAGTGGCTAACGCGGTCTGTATCTATATAGGCTACCACTGTCACTTTTCATAGGTTTCACAGTGTGAACTAACTTTAAATAATGTTTTATGTGATGACTTATTTTGCTTTTGTAAGCCAATACTTTCAAGATCAGTCAATAAATATCGTTGGTTTTGACGTAAGTTGCCCCCTTCTTTATGTTGTTAGTGGACATATCATGTGTCCTGTTCAGCTAGGTTACATCATACAACATTTGAGACGTGTGGATAATGAACAAGTGGGATCATTTAATGTGGAGCCACATCATGTTTGCTTATGAAGGCTCCTGAATGTAACCTTCTTCCATAGCGTTCCACTTGTATCTTGCTACTCTAGCTATGTAGAAAGAGGGGAGATATTACTGTTGGTTGCTGCCAATAGTGGACAAAAAGGTTTTGCTGTATGAGTAAATCGGATAACTTAATGTTCCTACTGAATAGGTCGCCTTAATCATTATCAAAAAAATTGCCCCCCCTGAGAATTTTTTCAGGAGCCGCCACTGCTGGCTAGTAGAACATTTTGGTATTGTGTGCTATGTCTGCGGTGTTTAACTGTTTGTCACGGCACGTCACTGGAGTACACTATAATGCGTTTCCAGTTTGTCACTGTCCTTTAGTGTGTTTTTTTAGCTTTCTGTGCATGTATATGGTCAGCAAAGTTACAAAGTCTTAAGTATACACCAAAGGGAGTAACTCTCTCCAACAGAAACCATTTTTCTTAGCTGCCTGAAACGCCTTGTTGGAAATCCAGCCATTTTCCTTTGTTACAAGATGGCACAATCTTGTAACACAATCTTACTGCCTGCCTAGCTGACCAATCAGAGCACACTAGGCACATTGGGAGAGGGGTCCTAAAGACACAGGATCTCTAAGAGAACATTTCAGACAGAGGCTGAACAGAGATGAGTATGATAAAATGATGTATTTTATTTAACACTGAAGTCATGTCAATTTATTCCAGTAGAAAATAAAATGATGAACAATAAAATCAGCATAGTAGGTCCCCTTCAAGAAAGTTGTGTAGGTATGATTAATTAATAAACTATTTGAACAATTATTTTGAAACTTAAACTTAACTCTAAACTTACGTTTCAGCTTCTGATTTATTTTATTCACCAGATTGTGGCTATCAAACTCACAACGTGCCCACCCCCCCCCCCCCCCCCCCCCCCACAAAAAAAAATACAATAAGGCTCCATTTTGCCAGTTATAAATGTTTGTAACTGATTGCTAGATGATGATGTGTTTCACACTTTACAATAAGGCTCCGTTTTGCCAGTTTTAAATGTTAGTAACTGATTAATAAAGGGTGATTTGTTATGTAATGAGTAGTAAGCAGTAACTTGATCTTGGATGGATGGATACTTTTTTAATCCAGAGGGAAATTTTAGGACATCCAGTAGCATCCACACACAACATCCACAAATCACATCCACATAGGGAGAACCCGTTCAAAAGGAGTGGGAACGGAACGGAAACACAAGAAGCCCCCTCCCCCCATATACAGTACTGTGCAAAAGTTTTAGGCAGGTGTGAAAAAATGCTATGAACTAAGAATGCTTTGAAAAATGTAAACAATAAATGTTTATTTTGTATCCATTTACATGGTAAGACTGAGCACAGCAACAAGACACAACGTAGTTATACTGCATCAGCAGGGTCTCTCCCAGACAAAGATTTCAAAGCAGACAGGGGTTTCAAAATGTGCAGTTCCAGCTCTTTTGAAGAAGACGTTGAGGATCGTAGACGCAGTGTTCAGCCAAGGAAACTTAATGCAGCTGATGAAAAACACATCAAGCTTATTTACCTTCGAAATCGGAAGATTTCAAGCAGTGGCATCAGCTCAGAACTGGCAGAAACCAGTGGTACCCAGGTACAGACATTTACTGTCCGGGGAAGTCTGGCCAGAAGTGGTCTTCATGGAAGAGTTGCAGCCAAAAAGCTCTACCCCGACAAGGAAACAAGGCCAAGTGACTGAACTAAGCACGTAAACATAGAAACTAGGGTGCAGAAACATGGCAGAAGGTGCTCTGGACTGATGAGTCAAAATTAGAAATATTTGGCTGTAGAAGAAGGCAGTTTGTTCGCTGGAGGCTGGAGAGAGGTACAATAATGAGAGTCTGCAGGCAACAGTGAAGCATGGTAGAGGTTCCTTTCCAGTTTGGGGCTGCATTTCTGCAAGTGGAGTTGGAGATTTGGTCAGGATGAATGGTGTCCTCAATGCTGAGAAATACAGGCAGATACTAATCCATCATGCAATACCATCAGGGAGGCGTATGATTGGCACCAAATGTATTCTGCAGCAGGAACATAACCCCAAACATACAGCCAATGTCATTAACAACTATCTTCAGCTTAAAGAAGAACAGAAAGTCCTGCAAGTGATGGTATGACCCCACAGAGCCCTAATCTCTACATCATCGAGTCTGTCTGGGTTTACATGAAGAGACAGAAGAATTTTAGGAAGCCTACATCCACAGAAGATCTGTGGTTAGTTCTCTAAGATGTTTGGAACAATTTACCAGCCGTGTTCCTTCAAAAACTGCGCAAGTGTATCTGAAAGAATTGATGCTATTTTGAAGGCAAAGGGTGGTCACACCAAATATTGATTTAATTTAGAATTTTCTTCTGTTCCTTCACTGCATTTTGTTAATTTATGAAGAATTGATGAAAATAAACTGTTAACACTTCCATTTTTGAAAGCATTCTTAGTTTACAGCATTTTTTCACACCTGCCTAAAACTTTTGCACAGTACTGTACGTAGGCAAGATATAAAACTCAAGCTCCCTATTTGCCGTGGGCGCGCTGGTCTGTGACCTTATGACCTATGTCGTCACGTCACTAGCTAACAAAGAAAGCACAATTAAATATATTTTCTTATGTTCTATATCAGCTCTGGAAAACCAGATAAGACCATAGTGTGCATCCCATGTAATTCAAATTCCAATTGAAAAAGAAAATGAATGTTGTGTCTGGATGCTACTGGATGACCTAAAATTTCCTTCTGGATTAAAAAAGTATCCATCCATCCAATATCAAGTTACTGCTTACTACTTATTATACAAAAAATCACCCTTTATTAATCAGTTACTAACATTTATAGCTGGCAAAACGGAGCCTTATTGTAAAGTGTGAAACACATCATCATCTAGTAATCAGTTACAAACATTTATAACTGGCAAAATGGAGCCTTATTGGGGGGGGGGGGGGGGGGGGCACGTGGTAGGGAGTGTGCAATTGGGCTAGTAGAGCAAGTTAAGGGATAGACAGTGGGTTGCCAAGATGGGGATCTTCCAAAATAGCGAGTCCACATCGATGTATAAACACTTTGTTTATTACTCATTTATAAGGGCTTATTAATGACTTAAAAAGGGCTAACAACCTAATTAATAACCTATTTATAAACCATTTATAATGGAGTCTTATTGTAAAGTGGTACCGTTATCTTTTGCTGTAAGTAGAATAGCAACAGACATACTTTAGAGATATACGGGGTCTAAAGCCCATATGGAGATGAATCCGGGGACTCTAAAGCTGTCATTTACCACAGGGGTTATTTTCAGGATTTTCCAATACCCCATTCATTCTCAAATTCTCTTCTGGTAAAACCCATACCAGGTTAGCAGGTGCATGCTGCGTGAGAGTGAAATTGTTAAAGTTAGACTAGATTTGGTGCAGGAGTAGAATCCATCTGCAGGGATGCCACTGTTGGGCTGGTTGAACCTTTGTTGCTGCCAGAATTCATTCACATTTAGCATGCTGGTTCTCAAACCCTTTTTTGTCATTCCCCACTTTGAACAAGGGGGCCTTTTCAAGCCCCACCTCTCTCTCATCCCTCCCATAAAATGGTAGGCCCAGCTTAAAATTGTCAAATTTATTGAAATAACAAAAAGCATCTTATTTAGGTCAGCAAATGTATACTGCTTGGAGTGATTTCATGTTTCATGTTCTAGTGTGTTGTTGTTATGGACATGCACACAAAGACCAAAGGAATGCATGCTATATTTTTTGATGACAGCTATGACCTGTGCTGCTCAGTCAAAACCACTCATCCACTGCACATTGGATATTTACACACACTTTGAGAAACGCTGTGTTAGACTAATATTAAAATGTTTGGCTAAAAACTCATGTTGCTTAACACCTCTACACGTCTCAACATATTTCATATTTGAAATGAAGGCCTTGGGTCTGACTCATTAATAGCTCCGTCTAATCAGCACTGCTGTGTTAGACAGCCCCCTCCAGGGTGGGGCACCACAAAAGAAGTGATAGTGGTGCGTGGGGTAAAATAGACTATTATGTGCAACTGGTGAAGTAGTCCATGCCTCATGACCCCTACCCCCACCAATCCCTTGAACATAGTTCCAACGTCCCTGGTGGACCTTGTTGTTAAACTCAGAACCTCTGTGGATCCTTCACTCCAGTTCAAAGGTTTAATTACTGAGCCAAGATGCATTGGCAGATCTCCAGGCGATCACTGTTTCGGATGCTATGCAGTTGCATGCAAAGTTTGCACCCTTGCTGATCTTAGGGGATGCTCTGTTCCCCTGGCAGTCTCTGAAAGAGAGCAACAGTTTCTTCAGCTGCATCTTTTTTAGGTCAAGGTCCAGCCCCCTGGCAACAGGTCTATCAGCAAAGTAAAAAGATATTTCTCACTTTTGATGGGTCTCTGACGTCTCTACTGTTAGAATTATCAAGAGATTTAGATAGAATAGGATTGTATATTTTAAAATCCACATCGCCATCCAGCTTAACCCTCTCATCTCCTTGGCTTAACTGTTCTCTTAACCTTTAAACATTGTTAATCTATGGAGCTAAAATAATTGGACTTTGCTGAATGGCAAGATATATCTATTTACTGTAGCTCCTCACAGAATGAGACAGGGCCGAGGTCTACTGTGTAGGCGGTAATGTTGTGAGATGCATGGTAGAACAATGGGAAATTGTTGGCTAAAATCTCTTGGCACAAAGTTGTTAAGTACACATTATTCTCAGCCTACTTTGCACATCCTTCTGGGATTTTGCAAAGCAACAACAAAACTAAATATAAAGTTGCTTTAACTCTGACAAGTTCCCAAAGATTGTATAGCTTTTTCTTTTAATTTGCATATCCATAACTTTTTGTTATTATATACTCTCAGTAGAACCATTGTCAAATGCATATCATCTTCGTTCGCACAGACACAATTTCCTGTTGTGGACCTGTTGTACTCACAGAGTCTGACCTGTTATTTACCATTGTGTGTTAGTTATGTCCATCAGTCTGTGGGAGAACAGTAGCTTCTGAGCTTCTCATCATTGTGACTAAAACCGTTAAAGGGGCGAGACCACCTTATGGTCCACTAAACATGATCTCAGCTGTGATAATGGCTTACCTTAGCTACAGTGCATGTCTTGTGACTTACTCTTTTGCATCATACTGTAGAACCATTTTTTTTATATAATGGTACATTTCCTGGGTTCAGTGACATTATATGAGCATATTACAGCAAACCCAATAGAAATACCATTGTCCCCAGTCGTGTGTTCATGTCTGTCATAACATTTAAACATCAACTGCTAGATAAAGTGCAGGTCTTGTGCAGGTTGGAGCTGTGCAAAGTCTCTATTGGCTGATGTGCAACAAAATACAGCCATTTAGAAAAAAACATTTCCAAACTGAGCAAATAGCAATCTACAATACTTCCTGACTGTTGGGAAAAGAATCCCACCAAGGGAACTGCAAATGGGAGTCAATGTTTTCTTCACAAGTACAACAGAATGCATGGTTCCAAAAAAGAATGTAAGGATGATGGAGAAACCTGGCACGATCAGAGAAACTGTTCAAGGGAACACTGTAGGATACCCTGAGGGACTAACCAGTATGGCACTTAATTCTTCTTAAATCTGGGGAAATCTTTGGCCAATGTCTGAAATTCTTAGACGACACCCCTGACTGTGTTGTTGAATAGCAATTAAAGACATGATAAAAAACAGTAAGCCTCTCAAGTAAAGTATGTTTTCCTGGTTCCTGCCTTCACATCTACTCCAGATTATATCAATACATCACATAGAATTGAAAAGCACTGATTCTGTTTTTAAAGGGAACAGAAAACCACGTTGAGTACACAATAGTATTATACAAGTATAAAGTCTGATCATTTGGCCATTGGATCATTGGAATACATGCTATTATACTACATCACTTTGAGTTGCTTTTGCTCAGGGGTGGCCTATGCCCGAATAATGGAATAGTTAGATTCGTAATTAATATTTTTCCTTTATTTAATCCCTAAAGAAAAGAAAGACCAGTTTCCCCATTAACAACACAAAGTAAGTTCTAAACTTTAAAGACTGACAATGACAAGAATGGGCACCTTCTTGGAAGAGTCATGGTGTCATGCTAACTGTATCCACTGCAAGCCATTCAAACGTTTACCATTGAGGTCTTTGTCCACTATAGGTTAATACCAGATACCTGGAGTGGGACCACAGGGGTTAGGACACCAGATGGAAGAGATCATTTGAGCTGTAATGTTGTCCAGGTTACTATCAAGCTGTTCAGATGTCTCCTAAGGCCAGCCTTTACCTTGGGGAGAGCATGCTGTTGCCATGGTGGCAGGGCCAAGAGGATATGATGTAAGGGTATGATGACTTCCACAGATTATTTTATTTGGTCCAAGAAACCTATTCAAATCTAATGTTGACAGACAATGTCTCTCTACTGTATATAATAGCTAATATTTATATTTGACATGAATTACCGGATTGTGAAATGGTGGTGATGGAATCATTTCTACAAAACAACTGGATGAATCCTTTCTTTTTTTGTATGCTTGTGTATGTATGTGCGTATTTGACATTTCAGGGCTGGAATGGAGGTCGGTCAAGCAAACATAAATGTGTCTGTGATTGCCCCCTCACATTTGCAGAAAGCAGACATGAGAGAGAGAAAGAGAAAGAGAAAGAGAGTGTGTGTGTGTGAGAGAGAGATAATGAGGGAGTGGTAGAGAGAAAGAGAATGTCATCTTTTGGTGTTCACTGTTCACACGTATTGAAATAAAACTGAAAAGAGTGAATAAATAATATTGCCAGCACTTTCAACTTTCAAATACTGAATCCTGCAGATGTTCAGCTATTAGCCACTAATACATATATTATGTTCTTTAGATGTAACAATGGCCCATGCGTGAAGTGTTCTTGTATAAACTTTGGGAGACTTGTATTCCTCAGAGCTTCAGCCTGATGTATTGTTGTGCATACATGTGTGCAGTCACACGTTTATTATGCTGGTCACTCTTCCGGAGAGTTACAATTTGTTTGAGTACATGCACTCTGGATAAACCCTTCACAGAGTCCCCTAAGTACTACCTGTTGTGTGTTGATTTGCAAAGTTCGGGTCGATGTTAGAATCAGGAACTAATCTCTTTGTGCATGTGCATATTTCTGTTGCTATTAGCACTAATGGACACAGCAGCCACATTCTTTTTAGCAATTCAAATTAGTCCAAATTGGATAGGAGGGAAACCTATGCCGACAAAAATGCATGCAGCACACCCAACCTAAGTACAAACAAAACTTCTTTAAAAAGCATGTATGGAGTTTAAGCATTGTTTGAAAGGAGATAATTAGTAAATGTTTCTAGTAATGTATAAATTAAACAATGTTTTTGGAATGACCACTATCTTACCTGATGCTTAACCGTAAGCTTGGTTAGCTAGCTGATTAAATATTCTTCCATGGAAGGTATAGTAATATCATTATCATGTGTGGTGAAAACATAGAACATAAGACCTTTGTTTCATTGGAATGTTTTATAGTTTTCAAAATATGAACTATATTGTTTTATCTGAAATGTGTCGAAAGGGCAAATTGTATTGCTTTTTTTTAATAATCCTCTTTAATTCCCTGTGATAGTATTTCAAACAGCTGTCTTTTCAAAAACATAAATTTAAGCAATAAGCCCCAAGAGGCCGTGCTTTGCGCTGATTTTAGAACAGGTAAGGGAGTTGTTAGGCACGACGCGAAGCGGAGTGCCGTTAAACCCCCTTACCTGTTCTAAAATCAGCGCAAAGCACGGACTCGCGGGGCTTATTGCTTTTCTAAACCTGTTACTACACATATTTGATATGGTTTCATAAATAAAGACAATTCAATTTAAGAAACAATAGTTTAATGATAAACCGTCATTCTTCCGCCACTAAAAATTATAGTTCCTAAATAAATCGTTGCCACGCAACCCTTGAAGCAACGCAACAGCCAGATGGAACACTGGTATGAAATGCGCTCTATGAATGCCTTGCCAATTGCTGCGCAGTAATATGGAATGTAATCAGGTCAAATTGTAAGGTAATGCTGGATTTTACAACGGCTTTTAGCCAATCACAATCAAGGATTTGAACAATCAGGTTTAGAATAATATATTTATCCTAAAAAATGAATGGTAGGCTTTGCAACACTGCTCCGGTGTGTACACAGTTTAACAAACAAAACCTTGCTGTAGATACTAAACAAACTAAACAGCTGTTATCATATTCCTAATGAGCTGTAGGCTGCTGGAAAATCTTATCCTGCCAACACAGTTTCACTCCAAAAGTGACAGGTTTGGCACATCTCTCGCATCCTACAGCTGGGCCGTGCCTCTTGTGTGTGTCGTGGTGTGCCAGAATTCCACTAGTAAAACTGTGAAATAAGGGACGGAGGTGAGGGCTTGGAGCAGGGCAGTGGTGGGAGCGCCCTAGGGTGAGTCAGATGGGGGATGGCGCACGTGTCATTAAGAGCTGGACTATGGATTGGCAGCTGGAAAAGGTCTCCATGAGTCAACAGACTGGGCCACTGGGATGGGCACCTCAGGGACTTTGCTCAATTTGGGAGACTTAATGTGCCCTGCCCATGGTGCGCTGAGACTTTCCGCAAACCGATATCTTTTAGCGTAAGCCTCAGGCAAGGCCGGTTTGTACATATCCAACTTGACAGGCGGCCCACGGGAAAACAAGACCAGTGACCCAGATTGAGACTTTTTTTAAATCAAGAACTAGAGAGCGAAAGAAAAAAGAAAATCTTCCCCCTTTTTCCCCTTTCTGCCTACTTTCCCCCCCACTGGTTTCCCATATAGGGAATCCAGTTCAGCGACATATGCTGCTTTCTGTCAAACAGATATATGTTGGTTGCATAGGCATTGTCCTAAATGAGAGTATTGCTAGCTAGACACATCTGCAAAAGAGTAGAATTCTTTTTTCCACCCCCAAAAGAGCCCATACACATTTGTCCCCATAAAACTTTAAACGGGGACAAGTTCTCAAAAGCAAAAATGTGCTTTTTCCATTTACACTTGAGACTTGGTAACACAGTCGTTAGGTCACCTAGCTCCCCTGATTCAAATGTAACTACATGGTGATAATTAAATTTTCAATTCATGTCATTGGTAAGGAGTGACCCTAATTTTCCTCTGATAATTATGGTAATCTGCCCGTGTGAAGCCCCAATCTGGCAGGACTCCCCTTGGGTCTCATCCTTGGCTTTTGGACCCGATACCTAATTAAGCCAATGAATGCGGTAATTAATCAAATTGAATGCTTTGCTAAAAGTCGTTATCTGCCGATGACAGTAAATGCCCTTTTTAAATCACACTTGTGTGCTCTGCAGGTCAGAGAAAGGAGCTTTGACACTATACAAAAACTGCACCATCATCAGCAATCTTCTGT
This sequence comes from Sprattus sprattus, assembly GCF_963457725.1. NCBI lineage: Eukaryota > Metazoa > Chordata > Actinopteri > Clupeiformes > Clupeidae > Sprattus > Sprattus sprattus. The sequence goes on along the minus strand of NC_137908.1, from coordinate 14,570,570 downwards.
TGGCTCCAGAGGCAGGTCAGCTCGCTGAGAACCGCAGGCAGATCCATCAGTCTTAATGAGGATTGGATTGAACACAACGTGTTGATATCCAGTTATAACTGTGAGGCGCCTCGTTAAAACAGAAGACTGGGTTGACAGTGTTTAAGCGAATGTTTGTACGGTAGCCACTGCTGTCAACTCATTAAACAATTTGACCTGTCTTGTCATCGTGGCTGAGCTTGTGTTGTTCTCAGATCCTCTTGGATGCTCATGGAAGGCCTTGCACCACATTGTCACTGGGGGCTTGATGTGTTGTTAAAAGGTGCCTATTGAAGTGCTCTGCCAGGCAAAGTAAATCAGAAGATGATTGTTCTAAAACCTGCAATTTTCCCCCGGGGAGCCTCTGCAAAAGACAGCCTCAGTCATACTGAGTGATTCATTACATTCTGGATACAATTAACAAGATACTGTTTAATTACCAACTGTATGTCTGCATAGTAGGGGTTGCACGAGAGCATCATATTACAAGTCAAGTGTTTTGGAAAAAACCTGAGTACTCAGGGGTCGGTGGGGTTGGTTTGTGTGGGAGGTGTCTTGCATCAATTAGTCTTTGCAACTATGGTGGGGTTGGTCTCAGCACATATCACAAAGCATAACATATACTGTATATGTTTTGAAGATTGCACAATTACACTTTACACAATGGTGAAGTATAAATGACACAGACAATATTTTAACGTTATGGTTACTAACATGCTACGGTAGCCCAAGGTAGAAAGTTCAGTCAACAAAGTGTTCTTATCGTGTGTTTTTTTGTAAATTCAGTCATCATTAGTAAGCCGAACCGATTAGAAAAAGAAAACCAGTCATATTTCCTTGCAACATTTGCGGGTTTTTTTTAACAACATTAATTTGTTTAGCTGAGTTAGTGTACTACTGTAGTCTATTAAATGGCAGACTCAATGTTAGAGCCATCCTTGAGGAATTTCTCCAGAACTCACAATTGTTGCATGTTTATTTGATCACAACAGCAGTTAGGAAAGAAAAGGACTTCCATACAACTAATTTAATTGAATCCTTCCTCTTATTCAGAGTTTTATTCTGATTTTTTTTTTATTGGAAACTGAGAAATCTGTCATTAACAAGTGCTCGATGTAAGTGTAGTAACTCGAGAATTGATGTAACTTTTCGGACACTGGATTCCTTGAGTACTCTGGGCAACCTACTGTATAGGGTTGTTTCTACTGCTGTGTGTGCTTGGCGGGAGCAGACTTAAACATATTATGGTGACTGTTAGACTGCTATAGCCAGAGTAATGGTCGATGCCAGAGTCTGTTACAGACATTAAGAGTAACCACAGCTGTTAACATGATTGACTGATCTTCCACGCTTTGTAAAACGTAAAAGGAAAGACTAATTATCCTTTGTGGGAGGCATTGAGGATGCCTGAATGTATGTGTTCAATTATTTGCTTAATCATTCAGAACATATGTTAGCTCTCTGGTTAATTTGTATTGACTTGAATTGGAATAGCTCTTTATGTTGTTTGGATCAACATTGTGATGAGGAAATACAATTACAAATGTCTTTCAAATAGCTATTATCTCAATAAGCCTGATCTTGTTATGGAATTTTATAAATCATGTCAGGTTTTAAATCAGCACAAATATTCGGCTAATTGTTCTCTTGTTTCACCGACCAACGTTACTACCAATAATATTTCACATTTTGGAAGGGTATCTATCTTGGATTTTATAACACATTCTTAAGCACTGAATTCTTAAGAGGCAAAACACGAGTTGATCCGTTCTCACATAATAACATGAGATGTTTAATGGAATAAATAACACAAGGAACGAATAAAAAAAGCAAGAACTTGGGGTAAATGATTACATCAGACACAATTGACCTATGACCTGGGCACCCCCTGTGTGAATAGTCATCATCTTGCGAATATGGACATGCACTTTTCGTTGACAATGCTATGAAGTGTTTCTGAATGTGTTATGAAATCCTAATGTAGGTACCCTTAAACTAAAGTGTTACAGAAATGTTTTAAATGTCATTGGAGGATGTGGAACCAGTATCCCACACGTTGCTTAAAGGGGTTTTGGTCATGGTGGAAAAAAAGGGGATTAAAATGTCCCCAAGCGAGTAAGTTATACAGGACCCTCACAGGTGTGAGTCCAACGCCTTTCCCTGTAGAATGTGAGAGCTCAGAGCAGCCGAGCGTTCGGGTCAAGAGCTTTCCAGGGCACTCTGCTTGAGCGGCTCTGATGGACCCTCCGACTCTTATCGGTACCGCTCAGTCCCACATCTGGGGACAGTGAGGCTCCACTCAGCTGCAGCGGCCGGGAAGGGTTGAAGGCATGGGGCAGGGTTGCTGGGAGAGAGAGAGAGAGAGATAGAGAGGCAGGGGCCATGGTTGCTGGGAGAGAGAGAGAGAGAGAGAGAGAGAGAGAGAGATGAGCTTGGCTTTAGTCACAGGGCTAACCCTGTTCGTCTCCCCCTGATAAGCCTAGCCCCGGGCCTCCGCATGACAGGAGCCAGGCCCATGCACGCACATGGCGAGGCAACAGTGGCAGGGAGAGAATGGGAACACTTTTTTTTGTCAGAGCACTCACTAGAATGTAGTTGATGCTGCATTGTTTCTGCGCTAAGAATAGCATGAGCAAACTTTTGTGGCACTCTTTACTGATCCGTATTCATCTACAAACAAAAGCTATGTGCATGGTGGATTTTCCCATCATTGTAGAAGTCTAACTGGGAAGTCTACGTTTCACCAACAAATTTTGGCACAATTGCAACAGCAGTTTAGCCAGTTACCTTTGCCCTCCATACAGATTGTTGTGAAAGTTTTTTATTGGAAAGTTCTTTCAATGGACACATTTGTCCACTTTGATGTCACATTTTCGAAACAATTAACACACAGGATGAATCAGAAGCTGACTGGGCAAAATTACTTATTTCGTTTGCAAAATCCTCTAACACCTTCCAAAACATTAAAGGGGCAACTTTGGGATTTTTCAACCTGGGCTCTATTTTTCATTGTCTGGGAATTCCCCGCCCCTTCACTGCATTTCATTTGCTCAGTTAGTCTGGCGAAGTACTAAATGGAGGTCCACTTCAGACACGTAATTGGACACGCCTTTAACCAATCAGACCAACGATACTATACTACGATACAATGATCGGTAATAAAGCAAACACATCTTTTTTCTGTATGAATTGTTCCAGAGCAGGTTTCTGTTCTATTTTCAAAGAAAACTTGCCTTTGAAATCATCCAAGACAGCCGCGAGAGCAGTATATAGTTTGCTGTGCTTTTCTCTTTGCTTTCGCTTTTGTTTTACGTAGACGTGGTTATTTTGAATCCGCCAATGGCGCGCCAGGTAGCCAAAAGCCAGTTTGTGATTGGTCCCAGAGATCCTGAGAATGCTGTAGTGAAATGCTGTGCAATCTTTGCCAGACCCACTTGTCAGGCAAAATCAAATTTGCCGGAAGAAGATGGGCGGGACTTCCCAGACAATATTTTTCATTAAAGGCACAATATGCAACAATTATGCTTCAGGATTAGGGTTAGGATAAGCAGTTTAACCTTAAAATAACAGCTTAAAAAAAATTGGGGCGCTACAATGACTTTTAATATGGAGAAGTGCGTCCGTGCCAATGGCATAGCAGGGTCGATAGGCATATAACTGCCTTCTGCAGCTTTGCCTGCCGATGCCCGCCGACCTGACTTTGATTACCTTCTGCCGATCTAGTAAGTAGCTTATTTGCCGTCTTGCTTAGACTTGTGTTGCACATGATTGATGTTTGACTGTGTAAGGACAGTCGTTGAGTAATCAGTTTGTCATAATGTCAAAGTCAGCACATTTCAAGAGATTTCGTTAGTTTGAGCTGCTAGCATACCTTTAGCGAATAGCTATTAATCCTTAATGCACCTTTAAAGAACTATCAAAATCTGTCCGCCACTGAGTAAAAACGCTTAAACCAGAATTTGCAAAATGGCTGTGCAATGCAATCCTAAGGAGAAAGCAGGCACATTAAAGTAAACCACTTGTTTTAGCCACTGACAGGCTTGCAAATGTTATAATAAGGGTCTGAGATACAACTGCATCCGTTTAACCCAATAATTGTAAAGAAACAGTAGAAAATGACTGTAAAGTCAGTATATAGTACCGGTCTTGATCTTCCGGTCACGCTTTTGGTCAACAACCACAACTCAACTTGTGGTCATATGACAGCAATGTATTATTTCAATCAATCAATACACAATGGAACACAAAATATCAATTTGAGTCGTTTCAACTTTAATTTGTTGAAACTGCAGTGTGCCAGAATGTTGCGCTTCTGTGTGTGTGTAAAGTTGTTCCTGTGATTCTGTGTGTTCCATATCAATGTTACTTCTGTAATCTATGTTCAAATTTAGAATGTACTAGTGTGTAATTCTGCTGCCATTTAGCCTGTATGTTACGTGTAATGCCCTGGTGTTGTTTTCCTTGTGTAATAGCATCTACCTTTGCCCTGTGTGTTGTGTCTGCTGAAAAAAAGATCCTTGCCATCTTGCCCCTTCTGTATCAGTCAAGAATGCTCTGGTTGCTTAGTAAAGATGCCAACCCAAGTGTTGCTCCATCATTACTATACTTTGTTGCTGTTTGAAAAGTGTTGCAAAGGAGTTTCACACAGGACCAATACAGATTCATAATTAGACATTTCTATCAGCTGTCAATAGATATTTTGTTTTGTTGAACACGGCAAAGACAAGTTTTGAGTCTTTCTATGAGATCTGTCTCAAAGGGTGCAAAAGATGTGTGAAACCAATGGAAAAGTGTTGACACATTTGCAAGAATGTGATGGTTAAGATCAAGTGGTTCCTAATTTAATTAAGAGTCTTAGCAATGAAGAAAAAATGAAATGGCCTGTTAGAACACTCACCGGGTCACCAATTACTTATTCATTACAGAGAAAGATTTTACAGATGGTGCAGGGCAAGCACATGGCTGAGAGCTTGTTCAAGGATATTATGAGGACTGAGGAATGCATGGCATGGTGGTTAGGAGAATAGACCAGAATAGACATGACAGACATAAGAAAGGTACTGTCTAGCTATGGGGTGGAAAAACAGGAGGCTTAGAATTTGCTGTTTAACACAAAATTGCCATTTTATCTCATTAAGCTGGTGATTCTGGCAAACAACAACAAATTGCAATTCTACTTAGGCGGCCAGTGCAGAATTATTCCCTCTTACTTACACTTTGCAGTATAGAGTATGTTTCCATGTCTGACCTGAATTTATTGGATGCAGTCAGAGTGCATACTTAAAGGACACTACAATATTACGCCACACCCTTTAAGTCATTTCAACAGCATGTTTATACTATGACCCATGCAGGCAGATTTCTATCTCACTATTTACTCACCACTAATTCCAAGTCTATGTGTAAAATGACAGTCACCTGTAACAATGATTAATATAGATCAAAGTATTCAACCCTTACACTACAACAATACATACAGTATATGTACACTGGCCATGATAGATAACTGGCCTTAGCTAGAGTGAGAGCAACGATTTTAGAATGGTACTATCTTTCACATTTAGCGTTGTGAAAAAAAAAAAGCACATCAGCAAGTATGAGGGAGAGAAAGGAGCGAGTTCAATTGCTATACGACTTTAGCTGATTGAAATTGACCTGCTGTCCACAGTTAAGATCCTCTATATTGGAGGAACTTAGAGCAGTCATCTGGTTTTAATTCAAGTGGCTCTCAGGTAGGGGATCATCATTGATCCGTGATCCGTTCGGATCATCTATTTCGGTTCGGCACACGCATGATCCGCGGATTGATTTATGAAAAAAAAAAAAAAATTGTGCGCATGTTCAGTCCACACACAGCCGTAACCATTCCTGCTAGTTCCAGGGACAGAGCTACTTAACACGCTCTGGGTAAAAGTCTGCAACAGTTCCCTTTTCAATAAGCAAACAGTCCTATGGCTCGTTGTGGTTTATTGTCCTCAGCGTACAACATGTAGAACAGTGGGCATGGAAAATAAAAGTAGGCTAGACATCGGTGACTACTGTAACGATAACTGCTGCCTCTAGTGCTACGTCTGTTTCCATATACTCGCGCTGCCACACAAACCTGTCGCCTAGGTTACCACACAGACGTAACACGTAGCTGACATAACGATTGCTAACATAAAGAAAAACCTGCAACACAGCGTGGTCATGGCGAGCGGAGGAACAGAAGAACTTGAACGCCCCACATTTAAATCCCCTGTTTGGGAGCATTTTGGCTCCCCTGTCAAATTGAATGCAGAAGGAAAGAGGTTGGTGGATAAAACCGTGACGGTGTGTAGGCACTGTGGCACAAAAAAGCCATACAACAGTGGAAACACATCGAGCATGGCCACGCATTTACAGCGACATCACCCCGGTGTTTCACTGACAGGAGTGAAACCGAAAGCGGCTCAACAACCGCTCATCACCGCGGCATTTAAGCAGCCCCTTCCTCCACATGTTTATTTGTCTATTTTTTATTTTTTTTGCTGATCCGAAAAATGATCCGATCCGTGACTCTGATTGGAGGAACGATCCGAACCGTGAGTTTTTTGATCCGTTGCACCCCTACTCTCAGGTGGTTAGCAAGGGTGAAATTCTACAACAAGCAATCCAATTTGATAGAGAGAAACGAATAAGGGGGCACAGAAATGTGCCTGTCAATCAAAATCGAGCAGGGAGAAAAAGATACAGTGCAGTCGAGAGAGGGCACTGACATGTGACATCTGCATTTCCTTTTTTCATTTTGTTGTTAAAATGTTGCCTGTTGATGGAGCACAACGGTGTCTGTCATCGAGTCCTCGGCTAATACTGCTACATTAAAGACCATCATTTAATCAGCGTTTATTAATGTATAATAGATTAAGTGCATTACGTCAATGTTTGTCGTGGACTGTTTTTTTATGTGTACATGTGTTCAGTTTCTACCACGCAAAAGAAAATAGCCTCTCAGCCAATCTGATTTGTGAAATCAAGGATATTGCAGTATCAGATTAGACTGATGTTGTCAAACTCATAATTCACGTCAGTCAACCGAACCAGGAAACAAATGCCTCTTCGCAAATGCCTCTTCGCTCAATTGGATAGACCTACAACCAATCCCATCTTCTTCGTGACCATCGGGCCAGCTGATAAATTAAACTTTTACCGAATCCCGTAGGAAGGACGGCAAAAACATCTTTTCGATCGACACATGCCTTGATCGCGTTTCTCTGTTCTTCTTTCAAAATGAATGCGCTGTCGATGTCTTCTAAAACAGACTCAATGGCAGAATCTACACATCTCCCATGTTTGTTGAAAACGCGCTCTTTGGTGACGTGGTTAAAAACGTTAGTGTTTGCTTATCAGACACACAGGGGCATGCATCACTAACCATTGCCCTCTTCTATATGGAGGATTATCGGGGCCAAAACTAAATAAATAAATAAATAAATAAATGAATGGTTAAATACTTGGATAAATACATAATTAGATTTATTTATACCTACATTTATTTATTTATACTTACATATATTTATTTATACTTCCATTTTGTCATACGTTTTGTCATACATTTTGTCATACTTACATTTTGTCATACATTTTGTCATACATTTTGTCATACATTTTGTCATACTTACATTTTGTCCACGGTGTAACTTGCTTGCAGCAAAATAAATCCGTCATCCCCCGTCACCAAGTCAGGGGGCGGGTTAAAGCCTCTGATTGGTGGTTCAACTTGAATTGACTGCTTTTGACTAATTCAAGATGGCAGCACCCGGTGTGGATTCAATAAATGGAATATTGCATGCTACAGTAGTCAAAATGTTGGCTGTAGCTGAGGAGATGGAGGCAACTGACAATTCACATTGTTTTTAAAATCATATTGAGGGCTTCGCTGAGATTATATCAACGGTATCGGCCCTAACTGACACAGACATAGATGAAAATGTGTTCACGATCCTCAGCGAGATGGTAGCAGATGAGGCTGAGTGATAGCCTACAGGCATACACCCTGGAGGTGGTCGTACTCTGTTTGATCTTCGGCTGGCACAATTGAACACTTCGCACTCTCTGGCCTGAAAATACAAGATATTGCGAACCTTTTTCGAGTGTCCAAGCACACTATCAAGCGGCAAATGCAGCAGAGTGGTATCAGGTATTAATAAGAGTAGACTGTGTCTGTGTCAGGGGTATAGATGTTCGGGATCTGGAGAAAGTCATGGGTAAACGTCCCTTGTCATGACTAAAAGGAGAGCTCCAACTATTAACTCTCTAGTCTGAGAGTTGTCATGTGTTGGGAGCTGTGAGTCTCTTTCTCTGAGACTGTTGTAACGTCATTACTGCTTGACTGTCACTATGTTTACATTATTGTGCCCTATAAAAGATGGTCCTCCGGCCTTCAGAGCGGAGAGAGACATGATTGAGACCTAAGCCTGGTGTTGTGTGGTTTTTTATTGTCAGAGGTCTGGGTTTCTCTCCCAATCTACAGATTGATAAACGTATTAAAATCCAGAACTCAACTGAACGTAGACCCCGTTTATACGGTGGGAAAACGTATATATTTTCATGCGGTTCGGCCTTTCATTTACGAGAAAAAACTGAGGTTTTATCACGGGAAACGACCATTTCTAAAAACTCCGGCCAAAGTGGAGATTTCAGGAAAACTCAGTTTTTGCGTTTGCACTGGGTCAAATGGAGTTTTAGGTTATCAAACGTCACATATGCGCCTAAAAATGCATTCTTCATGTGAGCGTCCTATATTTACAGTTAGTTTGCTTACTGATCATGGATGCTGTTAACGTAGTGCTCATTTATACGTTAATGCAAACGCAGGATTGCATTCTTTCAACCCTATAACTGAATCTCTCAACCCTTCCCCAGTGTGTGACTATTGGCTTTATCAATGGTATCCCCTGCACTTCCACCAGTGGACTACGAGTTTTACATTCCATCTTGTCTACCTGTTGTAGCCAAATAAACTGAGGACATAAGAACCATGCTACAGCGTAACATTCTAATAGCAGCCTGATGCAAACTATGGAAGAAGAGATAGACGTGATGGGGTAACGACAGCGCTACGACTACTACGGCCAGTGCACCCATGGCTAAGGCCAGTAGGCCACATTAAACCCAACATTTCATAACACTACTAGAAATACTACTACTACTAGTAGACGAGTTGAGAGCCTCTTAAATTAAGGATGCAGCAGCTGAGGGTATGTCTTCTGGGACATTCTGGTATCTTGATTTATTTAAATAATGCTCAATAACTTTCATTAAACTAAATCTGGCGCTTGGCATCCATAAACGCCAAAATTCAGTATCCCTCGAGCCGATTTGTGGATTATCATTATTCTGACCACTGTGGAGGACACTACAGTTTATGTGGCGCCCCCTAGGTGTTCAACTTAATTGATATGCCTTTGTGTTGAATGGTTGATGCCTGTCTAATCGGGTGAGACTACCAACATATTGTTGCTATTGCAAAGGACCGCACCAGTGTGTCTTGGTGGCCCTCGCGAGGACGGTATCACAATTTACACACAATTGCACCCGCATTCACCCGGCGCCTGCTCACAGGGTAAGGTCTCCTACAGAGTCTGGTACTCCCATGTGAGGCTGGTACCAATTTACCCTACAAATGTGAGAATGGTCCCCGTTAAGTAGAGAAGCAATCAGTTAGGTGTTATACAGATTCTCTTCAAATGGCTCATTATTTTGATGGACAATTTCAAATGAATGATCAGGGCCACATAGTGCCTTCATCATTTTTTAAATTCAAAAGGGTAATAAGCTTTACAACATCGTTGTCAGATTTTCTGTTATGTAGGCTGTTTGAAAGATAGTGCACCCTAAAAACTAAAAGAAATCTGCTTGATGAAGGGATTGGAGGAGGGAATCTAATGTACTTACTTCACTTAAAATACAATACATTTACATTTAGCAGACGCTTTTATCCAAAGTGACGTACAAAGGAGAGAACATTCAAGCTACGAGCAATACGGGACCTAGTGTAAAAATAAATGTGCATGCATGTAACTACTGTAAGTGCAAGTTAAGTACTAGTTAGAGGAGATAGCATTAGAGGAAGGATAAGGAGAGGTAGAGGGAGGAGAGGTTAGCTAGAGAAAGTGCAAGTTAGGAAAGGAGGTGCTCTCTGATTATCCAAGTGGTCCAATTTGAGACTACTAAAAATGTTTATTTTTCTACCATTCATTGTATGGTATGTATCATTTTTACGTAACCTTCTTAAGTATACCTTAAGAGGCTGAATCCATGTTTATGGAATCGATAAATGTCTTGCATGTAGGTTTAGAATCAAAAGATCAAAAGATGCAAGTTTAAAAGTAAAAATTTCCAAAATAAGGAAGATTGTAGGCAAGAAGTTACTCAGAGATCGGGATTTGCAAGAGGAAATTATTGGCAAATTAGTTTTATACCAAATGCATGAATTTTCAAATGTTGATAAGATTTGGATGAGAATATTATTGCTGCCTTTAACAGAGGGCCTTAAAATTGACTTACTGTAAAGTCTTCATATGTGCCTAAAGGCAAAACACAGACAAAGTTACCAGTATGGAAGGGTATATCTCATCCCGCCATGGAGTTTATAACCTTTCTTGTAATTACTAGCAAAGTCATTCAAATTAGGGGCTAGGGAAAAAATAAATGAGAATGAATAGAGATATAATCCGAAACAGCAAGGACTTCATCACAAGGGGATAAGCCATACATCTCTTTTAAAGGTCCTTTATGTGCAAGGGAGGTGGCTCTTCAATGACAAAGTTATTATCTGTCAGGCGCCAAGGTTAAAGGAGGAGATCCATGGGAATCGGAATTGGAAAAGAGGGGCATATTCACCAAGGAAGGCCTTTTTTATCATATCTGAGTTCATAATAGATGATCAGTGTCATTATGAGTGATGAGCTTAGTGCTCGCCTATTTAAAAGGCTTGCAACCTGTAAGAAATGGCTCTCATTGTCAGCCGATACGATCTTTTTCAAAGCTCGGTTATGTAGATGAGTTGGCAAAAAATATGCCTTGAGTACAAAAGGGTATTTGTGACAAAGTCACGTAGATACACAAAAGGTAAATGCATTGACCTGCAGACAGCGTGTGTTGCATAGGGCTTTAAATCTGTTTTGGTGAACGCTGGTTTGTTCCAACGGGAATGTTCAGTGCTTACAGTGTAAAAGGACTGTTCCTTGAAGTGCTGTGTTAGAGCATTGAATCAAGAAATGTTTGGCAGAAATCCCAGGCCTAAAACCTGAAAGAAACAGTGGGCCAAAAACCAAAAAGAGTGCTCCCAAGGAGTCGGCATAGGAGGCCCATAATGCAGTTCCTAATGGAGTGTGTTGAGACGTTAGTGGAATGAACCTTTCATAAGCCCTGTATAAATGGCAAATAAATCTTTAATCATCTCCTTCCTTTATAAGTGTCAATTAATATTTTATACAAGCATGTTTATTACCACATTTCTTCATGTAATACAATTTTACACAGCTATGGTTAGCAGTAGCTAAGGTTTGGCTAATTATCAGAAATTGCATGTCATTACAGGTAGCATAATTGCAGGTATTCATGTGCACACTTATCACACTAAAAGTGTTAGCTGTGATTATATAATTCGCCCTTCTCCACTGACTAGGCATACACACAACAGCTGTTAGGTTTGACTAGTACCTTTGTTTGTCTTGTCAGTTAATTTACACAAACTTTAGACACACTCATATCACATAAACTCAAGGTGACCCAACAGCTCTCATCAGCATTCTGCACATTCCGACTGCGGTGGCTTAGGTAGATCTGTCACTGTTACATGGAAACAATATTTAGCCCTCCCGGGAGAAAGTCATCAACATGCAGAACGAATATATAATCTCGCTCCAGATAACTTCACTGCGTACTGTTTGTGCAAAATGACCTAATCATGGATGAGTACATGGAGCGGGGACAACACACACGGGCACGTTATCAGTGTCACCGGAGAGAGGGGGGGGGGGGGGGGGGGGGGGGGATAGAGGGAGAATAAGACAGTGATGAATGAAGCAGTGGCATGACTAGCTGGAGGCGAGGTGATTTCTGGATGGCTTTCATGTTGAAAGGTCTCTGACCCCTGGAACCCAGTTCATCAGACAGCGCTAGGAGCACAGGGACCACAATGGAGACTGATGGAGAGGACTGAGTGGGGGCTGACAGATGAGAGATAATACATGGTAATTTAAATGTCAAATGAAATACAAAGATAGGGGTGAAAGACACGTATATTGAGTGCCCTTATTGCCATGTACTCAATCAAGCAGTAAATACAATGTTCTCCCAATTAAAGTATATCACATACATTATTAGAACCCTAGCCGAACCTAATCATAAGCAAAACCTCAAAAATGTTTTCATAAGAAAATGCACTGAGGTAAGTGTGTCAAGGTGACTACTCTCTCCCTTTGCTACAGAGTGCACTGAACTTCTCAATTAACTAATGAAGTATTAAGAACACATTACCTGAGGTAATTTAATAAAGGCGATGCCCAAAGTTGTAGTTGCAGATCAATAATGATGGTGGATGACACATTTCAATAACATTTACACATTTGCATCTCCAACACTGCTGTAGAGATGATATTTTGCTTTGGAACGCCACATTTCTATAGATATTATTGGGAACATGTTATTTGCACAGTGCTCAGTAGTCACAGCCACGGCACAGTTCACTGGAGCCAGACAGAGAGGAGAACCGACTGCCATTTAATTGGACTTCCTTGCAAGTAGGCACTGGAAATGAAAATTAAATCAAGACTAATGAGCACTGAACAATAAAAAGGAAGATAAATGGTTTGATGGCAGGGAGACAGGCAAGGTTGAGGGAGTCAAATCACTTTCTTCCTTCATAATTTCTCTGTCCAAATGAGTGCTGAAGCAATGAAATTCATTTTGGGGAGATGGAGAGTGGATTGGTGAGGGGGAGTGTGTGTGTGTGTGTGTGTGTGTGTGTGTGTGTGTGTGTGCGCAGGAGGGAATAGCGCCATTAGCACACCTTATCCGCTTGTTCCATCAGAGTGATTCCTATTCAAGTCTTTGATGGACATCAACCTGTTATGAAATCAGATTAGATAGCAGCACATTTAACATAAGAAGTCACTTGGAAGAAATTGTGTATTGACTGATTTGACTACGCAAACACATGTTATAAGTACTGATGATATGCATCTTTCTCTGTCCGTGTGCACATTGTGCTTTGAAACGTCTTTTGAGCATCGGACAATAACCATGTGTAATTGCAGTGACTTTTATCACTAGAAACTCATGCACAGTAATGCTCGCCAAAGCCGAGCAGTATGCATTTGAGATGTGCAAAGATACCTGTCATATCTTTCCTCTCTTTCTATTTCCCATAATCATAAAAAAAGATATGAAGCTTAATTGATTATTCCAACTCATGATCCCCCCCCGCCCCCTTGTTTGTGTTCTGTATTGTTTGAACATGTAACATGAGAAAAGCATCAAGATACCTTTAACAACAACAAAAAATAAAGAAATGTTTTGTAGATTGAAATGTCTAAAGATCAGAAAAGGAAAATATTTGTATTCTCCTTTTCTCCTAAGTATGTTGATGCATTGCATGAACAAAAGCTTGAGCACCGGCTTGGCATTGCACCTGCCCACGCATCAAACTGTTATGAATACCACTATAACACTCAGCTCACTCCTTTCTCTGCCAGCATTATGCAACATTACACTTATTTTCTTTTCATCTGCAACAAACTTCCCACAAACCTCTAGGAAAAACAGCCCCCAAGTGTCTCCCCCTGCTACACCTCTGCCAACCACCAACATATTCCACTGTCTTTCCCCTGTAGGGTTTCTCATGACCATCCACGGCGTACCAAGACGTATAATAGAGCCAACAACAAAAGCGATTTCTGATAACACCACCTAAATTCTCTTTAGTTATTCTTGGCATGTCAATAAAATGTAATTGGATGAACTGACAGTGAATTAATGCACTTTTCACAAAGCAATCTGCAGGCTCGCAGATACCTTCCTGTAGGATTAATGCCATTGTTACGGTTCAGGCCTGGCACGATCAACAATAGAAAATTGACTGGTCTCATTTTGCCAGCAATATCAGCAAGATATATATCCAAATGTCATTCATTTATTTTCCTAAGTAGTGGCCAGATTATTATGACTACAGGATAAGTAACAACACAATTGAGACACATGCACAGCTCACCGACCAGGGAAATTAAGCAAACACCATCCTTGACATCCACTTGGCAAAGTGTATTAAAGGCTCTAAACACACACCTAACACCAACCACTTCAATCAATGCTTCCCTACAAGGTAGGGACCCTGGATACCTATTGGATATTTAATTAACGGAACAAATAGCATTGACTCTTATGTCGACCACTGGGTCCAGTGGTTGATGTGTACTAGAATACAGACTAGTGGATATCCCCACTTTGTCTGATGTGGAAAGGTCAAGAGTAAGGTTCAGATTACACATTGGACTCACAAACTGGCACTGCAGTTAGAATTAGACGTACCATATAGTGGTGCATAATATGACTGCTGCAGAAAGTGAGAGAATAAGCAAGAATTAAGTGAAATAACAAGATATTTTCTGTTCCAAGAAAAGTACGTTTCTGTCAACAATAGACGTTTGTAAATGTAAGGAACTATAGTTTGTGGATGCGGTGCACTGATAGGCAGTAACTGTGAGTTCTGTTCTGTGGTTTTGAGACCTGTTAAGTAAGGGTAACAGTGGCTTATGCTACATTTGAGTATTCTGTGAAATGTACATATGTCAGCAACAATATAAGCTTCATTGTATAACTGAACTTGCCATTCATTAACAAAGTCTGGATGTCAATAGAAAATGTAGAATTATTAGTTGAAGGCAAGAATATATTTGAATACGATACTAAATTTAGAGTAAATGCTACATATAGGCCTACAAGTATCTGCATTTATAACACAACAGGGGTATACACTATTAAAATAATGCTTTTACAAATATAGCTGCAAGCAACAATAATCGGGGTCCAAGCAGTTGTGCGAACTGCCCCATGTAGCGAAAGGTTGAATGATTTGACAGGTTTAACAGGTGAAAGAGGACCATCTGAATTTTGGATACTCATATCCTCATATCCGAAAACTAAAAGGATTTTTATATGATAGTTCATAAGATCAAAATACTTAAATGTTGTCTTATCAGTCTATGTTGAAACTATTGCAAGGAACAAATTGTCTTCTTCGCATACTCTATTTCAGTGTTTCCCAAACTGGGGTATGCGTACCCCCAGGGGTACGCAAAGGGATGTAGGGGGTACACGGTGGAAAAAGTGTGATTTGCATTTTCAAAGTGAAACCGCTCATTCCATTTTCAAACTGATCCAGAGAGACCAACCTCTGCTACTAGTAGAAGGCCTACAATTGAGGATGCACCTGCCGGCGACAGCAACTAAGGTTGCTCTTCACAGTCTACCTCGGATCAGGATGTTACCAGCAGCACAGTTGTTGCTAGCCAAGCTACTAGCTTTTTTGTGTGCAAATCAACTCAGTGTGACAGACATTGTCAAACGCGACATAACAACGGACGTCAGTGAAAAGACTTTGATACCCTTTGCCACGACTTACTTATGTGAGAGTGGGTTCTCAGCTCTGATGAGCATGAAAACAAAATACAGACAAAAACTGTGTCGGAAACGATTGAAGACCTTCTCAAATTCAGCCAGACATTGCAGAGTTGTGTGCATCCTCTCAAGCACACCCTTCTGAGTGTGTGTGTTGGGGGGGGGGGGCTTACATAACATGAGAAAAAATATATAAGAAAATAAATGAGAAAATAAATAATATAAGTACATAACTGGAGATTTAATGTCTGAAGGGGTACGGGACTGTCAAAAGTTTGGGAATCACTGCTCTATTTCCACAAATGTTGGTGTGTATCTCCATCTAAAATTACCATACTGTCATAGTGATGGTACATAAAAAACCTGTTGAATATATCAATATCATGGAGTAAACATTGTATAATCAAGGGTCACTATGATGGGGAACAAGCTTGAATCGTGATCCAAAATCACTTAAAACCCGTCATGATAGGATAGATCACCTGGCAGATTGAGTTCAAAGGTATAATGATGGGTAGTGTTGACTGAGATCAGGAATTAGCTCCAATCTGCGTTATCATGCCATCAAGCAAGAAGAGCAATTTGCAGGCTCCTCTGGTTTATAACCCATGCATATCAATACTTCATTAATCATGCAGCATAACCTTAATGTCTTTCAGAAACCTATTTTTTCTGACCATTTACTTGGAAAGTCATTACATGGGATCCTTAATGGCAATTCCACTTTAGGGCATTCATGGTTATTTTTCAATCATGGTGGAATGCCTTATTTCTAAACTGTAAATGATTTTAGGTGCAGCCATTTGCCTATGCCAAATGAATGTCACTAACATTCATCTACATGCCTGGTGAGTTTGAGCCAGAGATATGCACTCAAAGATCCCGTTGGCAAATATACTCTAAGATTAAGTGTGATATAGTTTTAGCTTGTGAGGCTGCACTGAAATAACATTAAATCACTGGTATAACATATGAAGCACCCCTTTGCTGTCCTGGCTATTATGAGGGGTAGCTAACCTGAGTTATTTAAATAAAGTGTTATTATGAATTTACTAAATGGACCAGTCTGCATTTATATTTTACATTATAAAATACACAGAGATATTAATTAATGGTGTTACAGCTAGGAAATTATCAAACTAGCTTGCATTACACAGTTCATACGCAGGAAAAGATTTGAAATTAAATTCCAAATATTATTGGTAGGGGACTTCTCACAGCAGGCCAACCTCTCAATGTCACATTCAAGTTGTGAGTATTATAATACAACAGGGTACAACCATCATACTGATACCTACCAATAGTTTACACTTCCAACAACCACAACACCAACAAAGATACCTTCATGCCTTCGTAAGCATTTCACTGGGGTTGTCAAGTTGGGCACCTTTCTTCATCAGTGTTTCGTTAAACAGTAGTGCCTGGCGTCCCAGAACCACCCGGTCCATACTCAAGATTTGTGATGTACAACAGTATAACTTGAATTTCACTTTGCCAGTTAGCTTAATCTTATGGTCAGTTAGCTCGCGAAGATTTGAAGCAGCCTGTTGCGTACCATTTTGTGTTAAAGTGAAACAGCATTTAGTAAAATCAACACATAGCTTTTGTTTCTTATCAGACAAATATACCTCCAGTAATGAAACAAAATATGATTCTGACTAATTTCCCTACTTACTCTTCTAAGTTATTGAAAAAATACTGTACTAAAACCTTCATATCTGCGTTGTGTTTTCTATGAAGATCTAGCATTTAATTTGTGTTGTACAGTACAGTATATCATGTTGCTTCTTTATGCAATAGTTGTGCCGTGGTTTTCTGCACATTTAGCCTTGATTTTGAAAATAATTGTCCTAAACTAAATAGTTTACGAATTAACCATACCTCACAGCTTTCTAAATATTGCAGTGTACTCAATTCAGGTTAATAGGTTCATTGAGTGTTAAGTTATTGACATTCTTATAAGCATCACCTCATCTAGTTCCTCAATTTGTGTAGTTGAGTTGTCAATGCTGCTTAACCACAAAGTATGCATTTGTTGTGTCGTGGTATGGATAGGATAGTCAGAATGTAGCATTTCATTGTGGTTGCAAATTGGCCAAAATGTCCTAGACCATAGGAATGGAACTATAAAATGGCCTATAATATGGAACTATAAAATGGCCTGCAAATTGCCATTGTATCATCATTGTGGTTGCAAATTGGCCAAAATGTCCTAGGCCATAGGAATAGGAACCATAAAATGGCCTGAAAATATTGTGTGACTTTTTTGTGAAGACCCTTAGCTAGCGGTCTTTAGTGTTCTTAATCTGAGCCTGTATACAGACCTGAAGCAATTTAGTTACACATAGGACCTGGTGTTTTGAGGTGAGGTGTATGCAAAGTGCATGAAATCCATAATCAATAAACTGGGATTAAGATTGGCATGCAATAAATTGCTGAGCTGAGTCTTAACAGTTTGCATCTTCATCGACTTCTGAGTAAAAGTGTTTGGAGACACCTGAGACCGTCTTTCTCATCTATTTTCAGTGTTAGACAGTGTGACAGGAAGGAATGAAGCAGTATGATTGATGGCCACTTTTGTTAAACATAGCAATTAATGCAAAAGAGCTATTGTTACCAGAGAATGTAGACCTGAAATTATCCAGGCCAACAGAACAAAATAATGTAGCCATTACTTTAAAAAGATAGAGAGAAATTTACAATATACAGTTGTTTTATTAAATAAACACAATACTTATCTGGGAAATCATGTCAGACTCCTTTACATTCTTTCTTTTTCTTTTTGTTTCTTTTTCTGAACTTGGGCATACAACACAAATCAATAAAGCAGTTTTTATGGGATCCTGGAACTTCGCCATGGGAAAATTGCCACCTCAGCCTACTAGCTTAGCCTACCGCTATTTTTAACACTGGATTCGCTCCTGAGTCCAAGAGCGATACCCCGCTGCTAGGTGGGACTGTAGATGGTATCATACAGGCCCCAAGGGTCAGAGCTCTTTGGAGGCAGCACCCTTGTACATCTAGATGAAATTAAACAATTGCCTGCTGCCCCCAGTCCCCCAAATTGCACCAATTCCACACTTCTGCTTTCATTAGCCACGAGCTGAAATAAATCACTGGGAGGCACAGACACTGAACATGGTCTTTCAATCAGGGCAAGTCAACCAAACTAATTAAGTGGCTGAGTCCTGTGAAATCCCCCTTAGATAAGTAACTAGGGCCAGGACAAACCTACAATTAGCATATGTCTGATATCTCCCATCTACACTGGCCTGTTTTGAGGTGAAATAAGCGTTATGTTGGACATCCACATGATTAGCAAGTTTTATGAATAAGTTTGAAATATTCCTTTGTGTGCTGAGGGTACTCGTGCAAGTGGGGTAGGTAAGGGATATTCCCACGGGTGTTGTTGCCTGCGCCACTCGAGCTCCGGCCTCGTGGCTACGGCCGAACACCACCCGTGGGAATATCCCTTACCTACCCAACTCACACTCGTACTATATTGCTTAAATTAAGTAATATTAGTCTTGTTATCTTCACCTGCCACTGAATCTTATTGATTTAATTCACCTCAGGGTATTATGCCTTCCTCCACTGCCACAACTCATATAATTAGTGAAAATGATTTAATAGAGGCAACTTAATGATAACACACAAATGGGATTTTTAAATCAACAATGTTTAATTAGACAATGAAGGCCAGATATTCTGCAGAGATGCTTTCTTCCGGACTGAAGGCCAAAGATATTCTGCTGTGATAAACACAGATATACAAAACAATGAATACATGAATGGAGCTCTGTTTTTAACTCTATGGGCCCTATTGTGATGGCAAAAACGACTGGTGGGAAGGCCGAGAGAGCTGGAAAGTTGTGGTCAAGGGCACTAACTGGGTAGAGCAAGGCTGAAGGTAATAAGTCAAAGGTTTGGTTAATGTTGACCAATCCCTTTAAACTGAATGAATCAGACAAGACAGTGTTAGAAGACTGCAATATAGCCATGGGTTAATTCAAGTCCCAGATGCTTGAGTCTTTCAAGGGGTTTAACCTTTAAAAACAAACATTTAGTTTGTTTACTTTTTTTAAAGCATGCCAGGATATGTGTAAACTTTGAGAATATCTGAGCATTAATTGAGTTAACCCATTCATTGCACCGCTTTTCAAATAAAGGCAATGTGATATTTTTTGCCAGATGAATAAATCAGACTTGGGCAGGGATGGTTGGTGATTGGTGCATTGGAATGAACAATATGTTGGCACACCTGTATAAAGAATCCACTTAACAGCACAACCCATCTGGACGGAATAAGCGGCTTCCACCAGTCGTTTTCGCATTCGCAAAGGGGGCCCTATGCCTTCAAGAAGATCTGTTAACTGGGAACTAATTTGTGCGTTAGTGTCACTAAGCATGATGTCTAGCATTTCAGAAGAATACATGCAGTATCCATTTCAACCAAGTGTCATGGCATAAGCATGCATCAGCAAAAATTGCCAGATGTGAATTTGCCAAAGTGAGATGTCAACTTGATGTCACACTTCACAAAATACAACATGTTTAAGTATGCTTATGTCAGTCATCTTGAGTGCATTATGCAGTTGTCACAAAACTGTATGAAAAAAAGTACTGAGGTAGGGTATAACCAAATTGTTCCTGCTGTCTTTATTTAGCTACATAACATTTAATTTGTGTATTACATTAATCAATATGTGCATGGTTATGGTTGTTTAAACAAACAAAATGTTTTGACTGAGTTAAAACCAAGATGAAAATGGTTACAATGAATACCAACTGTAAATCCAATAGTGAATGCAGTTTGTCATTGCAAGCACAATGCAAATGTGTCATTAACAAGGTATTCTTTCCTCACCCTCCTCAATCTTTATGATGCAAAACAGTCACCAAATGAAGATACACTGCGAGGGTGACTACGTTTCACTTTAGCAAATACCGTTAAAGGGCGGCCATGTTTTCCAGGGGTTGGCTGACTTCTAACTCAGCCTCATTAAAATTTTGCTGATCTATATGAGGTGCAGGGCATTTGGACAGACAAATGTCAATGCAGCCAGCAGAAACACAGGAGTCTCCCCCTGGCCTCAAAGTACCCCTGACCTTTATATATCAGCTTTGTGCTCATGCCAGTGACTCTGCTAGAGTGTATTCATAGAAACAGGACAATCAGGAGGACCTTATTTGCACAATAAACAATGTCCCCTAAATAAGGTCTATGTGTCAGGATTCGGGAGGGAGAGGACCCATGTGAGCGTCGCAGGGGCCAGTTGTAAAGCAAAGTGAGATTTACTAACAGAATGTAGATCCAACGTAAAAATTGTATTAAAAAAATCAAGCACGCAAACAAAACACAAGGGCAGACTGGGTGCAAAAACATGACCAGGAAGAAAAACAAGAAGGCAAAAACAGAGAGCAAGTAGACCAGAAACAAGTCACAAAGGCAAACAAGAAAACAGGTACACACACAAGACTTCCACAACACAATGGTGAAAACAGAGTTTTTACAAATAGTTCTGTTGCGTTTTGGCCTTCTGTCCACACGACAACGAAAACAAATTACAATTACAGACAATCGGGCCACTCGAGGTCAAAAGATTTTCTTCTTTACTCATTTATACTTCCGAAGAAAACAGATGAAGAAAAAAAAACTTTGACAAACACTACACATTAAAACGTTGACAAACACTACACATTATGACCGCTGGCGCTGCAGTGGTCATCACACTTATATTTCTTGTTTTTTCTATTCACATGCCGTGCCCAGCCACACCAGCACATTTTCCACAAAAGATCTCTTTTCTTCACCCGAAATGCAGAAAGAGATTGCATTCTGGTTGGTCCAGTTGTTCAAATCCATCCATATAAACATAGTTCATAACCTTCCATATCTAATGCATTTCCCATTCATGTGGGCTACTGGTCACTGCTGCTCTTGCATTTTACGAATGAGATTCTTTCCCTGTCTCTAAGATATCCCATATTGTCAGTATAGCTACACATGCAGTCCATACAAAAACCTTGATCTCCATCGGAAATAGAACTGACCTCTTCTGCTCCCTCTGCAAGTGCCAGAATGTCTGCTGAAACAATTAACATTTCACCAAAGATATTAGCTTTCATTAAAATACCTAGCTCTGAAGTTGCAAATGTGTTCCATAAGAGAAAGTCTCTCCCTCTTTGTCTCCTTGTATATCATATTATGCTAAGGCATTAATAAAGTAGCCTAATTACCTGCTGTTAATTGTTTATATAAATTGATCAAACTGATGATTACGAACCAATTTTTTCTCCCGCAAATGCCGATGGCTGTGAAAACATTGTTTGTCATCACCATGACCATTAAGTACATGTACGCATATTATGCAAGCAAGCTCTGCCCATTTGCTTTGTCTATTTGCTTCCCCTCCTAGTCTAGACCGTAGCCTATCTGCTATGGGATGCGGCTGTAGTCTCTCCACCTGTTTAACTTCCAGAAACTCTCTGCCTACTCCTACCCATCCCCACCACACTGTCATGCATTAATTATATGATGCATCTACGTACTCTGTGCTAGCCTTTTTACCCATAATGTAAATAATTACCACCATCGACATAGTTTTCAGTTTCATTGCTCTACTTACCGTTGTAATAGTAACCTTACGGGCACACTGTGTACCCACTAAGCTGTTCTCGGTACTTGAATGCTCTCTCCTCATTTTATCCACTATTCATTTTGTATGTATCACATATATGCCATCTTTGTATTTGCATGTATCGTGTACATTTGCCACATATATGCTAGCATGCTTATATTGATATGTGAATGAATTAATCTGCCACCTTTCTGCTTCCCTCCCCTCCCTCTCTCCTCCCTTCCCTTCTGCCAGCCGCTCCCCTTTTTCTATCTCTGCCTCTCTTTCCGGCCTGGTCCAGGCAGCTGCACCCATCCCCACCCCCCATAAGTCAGTTGAATTTTTGAGGCACGGAATGTTGAAAAAAAAGGGGATAAAACAATGACCTAAAATATATATATACTGTTGATTATATGTATTTTTGAATCTTAAGCGCCAGCGCCAGGAAAAAGCAAAACAAAACACAGTGGTTTGTCCTCAAAGTGAATAATGACTAGGGAGCACTGGCAGGAGTTCCCCTCCCCGTGCCGCTTTTAGCCATGGGTTTGTCTGGATCAAAAGCTATTACAGCCGCTGAGCCTCGGCAGTCGGCACGACTAAAGAGAAGTGACAACGCAGGCCCCCTGGGGAGGGCGACCACAGAGGACATGGGCTAGAGAAGGCTGCAGGGCCTAAGGGGATACTGCCCTGTGAATGACGCCCGAGTGAACCTTGATTCTCTCCCCCCACCCCATAGACACAAACACACTCCTCTCCCCTAATAGTGGTACAGAGGAGGGATAATTGTTCAGCCGTTACCTCTCATCACTCATGATGAAGCAGCCAGTCCCTAACAGGACCTGGCTCTATAGGAAGGGGGCCAAACAAGAGGTCTGCTCAGCCCATTGACATTCCACCCTAAACTTTTTTATTTATTTAGGAGAGCCCCGATCCCCCCGAACTGCTCGCTTAATTTGAGCAGAAACAAATCATTACCAGTTTACTGCATGTATCAGCTAATTTCATTCCAAATCTAAAATCTTCCATAAGACACCCTCAGTTTTTCTCCAACCTTTAATGAGCCTACACAGTTCCTACACAGTTCCTACTAGGGATGGGGGGAAAAATCGATTCAGTTACAAATCGCGATTCTTGTGTGTGACGATTTTTTAATCGCCACGCTGCCTCAAAAATCAATTTTTAAAAAAAGCCTGCTTTTAATTATTGTATATAAGGCGGGAAAAAATGTTGCCGCTTATAATCCTTCATATTGCGCAATGCATTCTATTCGTGAGTTCTTTACAGCTAGAAGCTCAGCTTCACACATAGTAACTAGGTAGGAATACAAAGGCTAACATGTTGGACTGCAAAGATGTCAGACGTTAGTTCCGAAATTCATGCTGCACCTCAACAGTTTAAATCGCACGTCTGGAAGAACGTTGGCCAACTCTGTAGCAGTTTGGGTTGCCGGTAGTTGAAGACGGTGGGCTGACTGAGGTGATTCGAATTGCTTACCCCTAGAGGGGCACCATTGTGTCTCGCATACATTCCTCGTATGATGGCGAGAGAGCATGAAAAAAATACAATTAAACAACAGTGTCTAAAATACACACTGTCTGAAGTGATTACTCGTTAATTAGTGTGCTTGCCCGAAGGGAAGCACACTATTGTTCTTCGTTTTTTACTATTTTTTTTATTCTAGTAGTTTTTCTTGCAGCTAACTACTCCTCGCCCGATTGAGCTAGAGACGCCATTCAAACACCAAAACGTCCGGCCCGATCCGGTGCAGGTTGCTATGACTTTTCGTGGCGGTACTCCTTGCCACTCCTTTTTTATTCCTCTTTTTCCATCACCTTTTTTCTCCATAGACTTGCATGGCAGAACTTTGAGGCATTATGACATCATAATAGGCTCATTAAACTGGCTTGCACCTGTGATTCACTGACAACTCTCACTGACACCAGCGCACGGTTCCTCTTCTCTCTCTGTCCCTCTCCATTCAACTGTATAACTAGGAATATTAAGAGACACCTTCCATACCAGGGCTCTACTCACTCATGCATACTCACTCATGTTTACTCACTCGTGCATACTCACTCATGCATACTCACTCATGCATACTCACTCGTGCATACTCACTCATGCATACTTCCTCATGCATACTCACTCATGTTTACTCACTCATGTTTACTCACTCATGCGTACTCACTCATGCGTACTCACTCATGTTTACTCACTCATGCATACTCACTCATGCATACTCACTCATGCATACTCACTCATGCATACTCACTCATGCATACTCACTCATGCATACTCACTCATGCATACTCACTCGTGCATACTCACTCATGTTTACTCACTCATGCATACTCACTCATGCATACTCACTCATGCATACTCATTTGTGCATACTCATTTGTGCATGCTCATCCAGCAGGGAGAGCTGGAGAGCTGACACCTGCCCCAATTCCAAGGCACTTGTTCTCTCGGTCATGGCCTCAACAGAGCAAGCACACTCTCGCAGTTCGTTCACGAAACGCATTCTAGTTTATAAGCTGTAGTCTTGAAAAGAAAAGCAAACTTTTAATCAAGATTAATTAAGATTCATGAATTTCAAAATTTTAAAATCTATATTGACAGCCCTTATTTTAAGAAAACTTGTACTGATTCTATTTAATTTACCTTTTATTTATTGTTTAAAAGTAGCCTAAGTGGCATTCATTTCTTAATCTGTCAGTTTGTGTGCAGTTTACAGGGGCTATACAATAAAAGGGCACATTTGTATTTATTTTCTCTATTGGCTGCCCTGCAGTCATTAAGTTAATGTTAAGATTTAGGAATTCAAACTTGAAATTAAACTTGGAAAGCTCAAAGTGAATTAGACTGTGTTGTAATTGAATGTATGATTCAACTGTTTTCCATGGTCCAGTTAAAAAAAAAAAAATAACCAAAAGAAATTGCAAGAAATATATCGAATCACTTGCAAAATCACAATATATCGGGAGGTCCCTGCCGATTCCCGTCCCTAGTTCCTACAAGCGTATTACCTGCTGAATTTTGATTGGCCATTGTTGAGCAAGCCAAATGGAACTTTTAAAGATGTGAGCAAATGTAGCCAAGTATAAGCATACTACATTTGAAATGTGTCAATTGCAGAACCCCCTATGGACAAAATGTTTCAAAATATATAATTTTAAAACTTATTTTTGATATCTATATTATCTATATAATCTATATTATCAACATTATTGAAATGTGTCAGTTCCAGTGCACCCCCCCCCCCCCCAAGCGAAATTTGGCATGCATCCCAAAAATGTGGTAGGCTAATGGTGCAGTGTGTCAAATTTTGTGAAGGTTTAACCTTCACGTCAAAAGGTATTGGATAATGTAGTGGTAGATTTGGAACATTTAACATTATTCAGGGCCAACCTGCTGTAAGGATTTAGTACATTTTGGCAAAAAGGTTGATGAGCTATTGCCAGGGGCGGCTCTAGCACATTAGGCGCTCTAGGCGAGCTTCACTCCTGGCCCCCCCCCCCCCCCCCCATTGCAACTTTCAAACGCTATTTTGCCTTGTAAGACTGCAATTATTTCACATAAACACAACGATCGCAGCAAATAGACTGTGTTACCGTCATACACCTGTATAAACTCAGTCCCAACACAGAACAACGACATGCAATAAGAACAGTAAGGAACAGGTACATCGTTAGTGCATTATCACACATAGAAAAGTATATGCGCCCGCCGCACGGCATTATGGGGCGACTATGCTGGCATGTTACAGTCAGTATTATCATTATTTGTTAAATTTAGCTTTGTGGCGAAATGTATTTCCTCGCTTCAATGTCGTTAAAAGAATACGTTACTTTGCGCATAGGCCTATGTGATATTGTTGGAAGAAGTTTGATTTGTAATTAGTTGCAACAGACGAGGACCTGTCGAGCGGCTGTTCCCATAAATCCATGTACATGTTCTCATTCACAATAATGTTTGATAACCCCCTGAAGAAGTTGTATTAGTGTTTTTTTTTTTCTTTTTCGGGCGCATTATTTGGCGCTCCCCCTCTAGATGGCGCTCTAGGCGGCCGCCTAACCCGCCTGTAGGAAAGGCCGCCCCTGGCTATTGCCCAAGAGATGCCTTGAGCCTACCCCATTTCAGGGGCGCTAGCATGAAGGGACATGCCCACATAGGGACACAAACCGTATCAGCCATGTTGGGCTGCAATCATGGCAAGTGTCATGTGGATTGGTAAAGTCTAAGTATCTGGTAAAACAACGGTAGGAAAAATAGAAAAAAAACAACACTTGGACAAACACCATATGACCACCCAGAGCATAATGGTTTTTCTTTCTTACTTGGTTTGCAGAAAACGTATCCATCTAGTTGGAGTTACTACAGATCTCATAAGTGATCAGATGTAAATGATATGAAAAAGCCTACGGAAATATATACATGATGATGATGCATACCCTGCCTCATCACTATGTTAATCATATTCATGTGTTATTCCTTAAAAAAGGACCAAATGAAACCTTGTCAATTGTGACAAAGAGATGTCTGCACCCAACATGTTTTGATAATCCCTATACAGTTTCTGGATGGTTATTATAAAGACAAGATGAACATGCTGATTTATTGTGGCCAATATTGCCAGCATCAGCCCATTTCACACCTCCTACACTTCCTGAGCCACAGTCAGCCTGTCACACATTCGTTCACTTGAACCACAGCCATTTTCTCTGCAGAGCTAGTCTCCATATGGATCACGATGCTGCAGAAAGAGTTTGTCCATCTGGCCAACACATCTATCTACACACTTCACAAAGACCTATTGCCCTTAGGACATGATGCATGGATTAACATTTACAAATCACAAATGTGACACAACTATCTTAGGTGACTGAGGAAACAGATCAGCAAGGCCTTGTGCTTTGTGATAGAACGTTTTTAATAACACACAGAGAACGAGAGCAAATTGCTGATGATGGCCTTGATGATGGTTACAAGACCAGACAAGACTTTTTTATTTCTTGTAAATGCAATAATATAGAGCTGCATGTTTGGATAACCCAAAGCTTATTGTCTTTTTAAAATGTAGCTGTAAGATCCATTTAAGTTGGTTCAACAACATACAGGTGCATGTCAGTGGTGGCGTGGTATCCTGTGTTTAGGCACAACTAAGACACCTGCTTTGTCTGAGGGGCAAGTATACTTGTTAATGAATGAGTTATTTCTCTTGTCAGGACAGTAAATCTCTCACCCACAAAATACGTAACTGAACACATTTTGCAGAGACGAACAGTGGTGTACTGAACAGTGGGTTTTCAGTATACTCTCTGCAGTAGATCGTTGATAAGCCCCAAAATGTAAATCCATACTCTGTTACCCTTTGCTATTCTGCTTGGTTGGTGCCCTTGCATGGGTTTTAACGTCCTTTGTAAAGGGCAACAGAGGAGGTACAAGTCTAATGTATTCTATCATGTTGTTTCTTTCAGGGAGAGTACAATAATGAATGCATGTCCTCACACCGAGCATCAAAGCGGAATTTTTAGGTTTTAGAAAATGGCAAACTTATGACTACGCAAATATATATAGAAGATGGGTCTCCATTCAAACAAATATAAACTGTGTTTACTTATTCAAACTCAGAGTCCAAGTGTAATTACAAAGATTGCTAAATTAAAGGACGCATACAGTATTTCTTGTGATGTGAAAATGTGAATGTGTACCAGTCATTACAAATGGCACTAAATCCAGCTAAGTGCTTGCTGCCAAGTTTATGAGAGCATGACCAGCCTGTAGGAGAGAGAGACTAACTTGCCTTCTGTGCAAAATAAAATGTTAATTCCTGCCTACGGCAAGATTCAAGATTAGACCAAAAAATCCATAAATATGTTTTTTTTATTATTATTTTGCCTGGCTGTGTCTCTTTATCTATACAGTTGCAACCCCCATACTGAGCATTCTTATGCATTAGCTGATGCTACTGTTTAAGTTCATTGTGGCTCACATGACCCATCCTTCCCCTAGCTGACCACCCGCAAGCTCTTTGTGCCCACAAGATGATCTGTTCAGGCCCTGGATGTCTCCAATGTCAGTCCCCATAATTTACTAAATATATCCACATCTACCAGTATGCATCACTAAGAACGCCAATGGCAAAGAGTGTCACAAAGCATTACTTCTGTCAGGGAAACATATCCTAATTGGAAGAAAGCTTGAAGTTTTCATTCTGACTTTTGTAGACCTTATTATTACCAGAGTACCATGTAGTCATTGCCCTAAGCATAGCCATGAGCCAGTGAGACATATTCTCATTAGCAGCATATTTTACCACTCTACTGCGCCTACAAGGAATAGGTAAAAGTCTTTTGGCATATATTGTCCATACCTTAGACGTGGATTTCGTGGTTTTCAGGGTTTCACATTCAGCTGCATTCACCTTCTCCATACCAATCTGTAGTCATTAGCAATACATCTTTTTTTAATAAAAAACAATTATCATATCCTTGATACTTCCCTTGTTCCAAAGAGCCCCATTTAAGGCTCTATATATGAACTCTAAGCCATATTGTGGTCCTGTGTGACTTGATTCATTCAGTCGATTCACATCTTGCAAACAGTGGTCTAATATGAAGGGGATCAAGATTCTCAAGGACCTCAACCCCCTATTGATTTTCAGGAGCATGATTAAATCAAGCACACTTTGAAGCACCTCTCGGCTGAGATCATACTGACCAGTCACACTTGGAGCATATCGGCTGAGATCATACTGACCAGTCTTTCTTGATCAGAAATAGAACAGCGGCGGCACAGCTGCAGGCTCCCATGAAGATCCCATGAAGACCTCACTATGAGGCCAGCGCTCCTGCAAGAACGCTCTACCTCCTATAAGGCAGAATGCACTTTAAGAATGAAGACATCTACAAAATAGACACCCAGATTTCCAAAGTGTGACCAGAGGCTCAAAAGGCAGTATAATATAGGGATTACTTGATCTCACAACAAAGCACTAGCATTGTCTTCTGAAACAACTACCCACAACAGGCCTCTCACATCTGGGGCAATTCATCACACCCCCATTTCTTTTGCCAGATAGATAAATCAGAAGTTTGGCAGTGATGGTTTGTGATGCATTTAGGTACATTTGGTTAAGTGGGTAACTATTTTATTTAAATATTGGCAATGTTAGACATAATAGTACATATTAATATAGTCAGAATATTTGGTCTTTGTGATCTTACAAAGGTGGTGATTTATCCTGCAATCAAATTAGATGCTGTTATATTTACCACTAATGCATATTCCTGTTCCATATACGTTCCAGGCTTGTCATTTCTGTCGTTAGGAATTCAGACTGCGTTGTACAGTTGTTGTGATGAACATGAGCTAAATCACAATGCCAGTTGTTTGTTGACTTCTATTTGTAATCACCAAAGAGGCAAGAGTCCATTAAAGGCAATCAAAGGTAATTTTCAGGGCCTACACACATGTGGGAAAAACTCCTCTCTCAGCGAGTTATGTGATTATAAACACACAAACGTTAGGAGCTGTTTACATGGAGCCTGGATTGCCTGAATCAGGAAAGAAATGTTGCCATATAGGCCTCTCTTTTACACTAACCTGGTGGATTGGGTCACTGAATCTGCAACCTTTTGAATTCGCTCTCCAGAGTGGGTAGATCCCACCAGCGGATCCGTGTTCGTTTAAACACCCAATCCGCACACTTTCTTACCTGATGACGTATTTGCCCAATGTGAAAGTCTCTCAACCTCAGCCTAGGGATGCATACCTAAACCCACGTTCAGGTTCAGGTCCGAATTCGAATCCAGAGGTTTAGGTTCAGGTCCGGACCTAATAAGTCCGGACCCGAACCCATGGCATAATTGAATATATGAACTGTTTAAAGTATACTATTAATATAAATACATACAAAACATTTGGCTTCAAACTACAGCTTTTTTTTTTTTTTTACTTCAAACTATGAACATTATATTAACTGTAAACAACAGTTTATAGTTTACTTAAATAAATATAAATAAGTACAAAAAACACACACACACACTCTGCACACACTACAGCTTCAAACTTATTTTGCAAAAATATGAGCATATTTGCCTTTGGAGTCAAAAATGTATTATTTTGTTTGTATTGTATTATTTATTTCATGGAATTTCACCATTTCTGATACCTATCTTTTCTATCTGTTTATAGTTAATCTTTTTACTTGAACACACTGAGTACGAGAAAATGTGCACTTCCCCTTTAAGAGACTAGGATACGTTTTGCTGTGATCTCCGTTTATTTGTCAGTCTGAGGTTGCTGATTTGCTGTTGACCTTCTCCCCTCTTTTGCATTTGCTGCACGTCACGATGTTTGAATCTTTTTGTGCAAAATACAGCCACACTTTTGACCGTTTACCTTTCGGTATTTTCTCTGTTAAAAGGTTTATGGCTAGCTCTGTTTGTTCTTGTTCTGTGAAATGCTGCCTGCTCTTCATTGTCATAAGACTGTTGCTATGAAAACACCAATGAGCAACACAGGACAAAGTTTATATTGGGAGCTAGGGCAGTTGTGATAGTGCCCCACGAAATCTGCCTGGCAAAAAAATACAAAATAATTCATATAGATGACATAGTGACACCACTAACGTTACTGCTAGTTAGCTATCGCTAGTTTTCTACTGTTTTGGAAGCAGCCCCTGTGTTTCATGTTGCAGCCTGAAATAATTCCTGTTTATAAGACAACATTTGACATAAGTTTTCAAGATTTAGCTGCATGATTTGTTCCTGTTATTTATTTAAATCGGCTCAGGCACCGAAATCTGCGTGACATTTCGGTCTGGGTGCGTAACGGTAAAGGAATGACTTTTTCCACCGCGAATTCCGCGACCTATGGAAGGTTTAAGATGGTCTTGAACGAAAAGGATATAGTATGTGAGTGCTAGATTTTTTTACAAGTCCAGTACCGAATCACTGGGGTTTCGGTTTTTCTGGACCTGGACCTAAACGTTTTTACAAGTCCAGAACCGGTCCGGCGTACCGGTACGCATCCCTACCTCAGCCTGAACCCTTATTAACCCCCCATGCGTCACTTTATAACAGCAACAACATAAACTAAATCAATGTTGTTAAGAAGCTGGTTTGGAAAGGGATGACATTAAAAAGCAAGTCTTTAATCTATCACTGTTTAATTGATTTGCATCAGACCATTGTTCATAACCGTTTTTTTAAAGTGTCAGCAATAGCCTATATGAACAAATCTGACGTGAAAAGCTCTTTATTATAGACACAGAAGTTTCAAAACAGTAACTTAACACAAACGAGGGTTATGGTGAAGTGCGCGATTCTAACTAGTCCTGTTTGAGTGCTGTGGTAACAGTAATTTCAGGTGGTAGAGAAGTCATTCAGGAATCGGAAGTTTGCTAGTTAGATCTCAACATCTGTCTTTTGTCACTTTATGCTCATGCTCCATGATGTCTTTACAGCAGATTAATCTTCTCCGCTGCAGCGTTTCTGTGTTAATGCAGATTTTTCTTGACAACGTGTGCACGCAATAAAAAAAGGTTCCGGATCCAAAAATGTTTCCCGATTCAGGCAATCCAGGCTCCGTGTAAACGTAGCCTTAGACTGCATGTTCACCTCACTCGACAGGCTATAATGGACTTCCCCCCATTTCAGTCACTACTTAGACAGAGCGCTGTGAGCAGTTTGTTCTCTTAGGAGAACTCCATGTGGCTGTCACAAGACAGGGGAAAAGCATGACCAAATCTGCAAAAACATGCATTATAACAAATAATTACATGTCTATTTATGTCTCTAATTAGACAAAATGCAGAGAAGAAGTGGGCAGAAAGAACTCCATTCAGAAGTCACTAGAGGCTGCTCCCAGAGGATGGGAAATGAGGATGTGACATGCACAAAGTGTTATATAACCCATCAAGGTCACTTAGTCATAGATGTGTCAGACCTTGCGTTGATGTAGCTATCGGGTAATTCTTGGAGAGAAGTCTTGTTCCAGTCCCACTTGGAACTGTTCTGATAGGTTATTGAATCATGGTTACATACAAAAACATAATGTGATAACAATATTCAGATGTTTTAAATGGCTTAAATATTGGCTTTTTATGCTTTTCATGTGAAAAATCACAAAACATGGGCTGAGTACTTAGTCTGTCAGTCAGCTTGCAAAAAGAAATGTTTCATAATACACATTTTCTTCAAGGATGTCCTTGTACATTTCATATTTGATGGCTTCACTTAACTGCTCATCGGCCATTCGTCACATTCAAATGTTCTCAGAGAGTACTGTAGGTATGATAAGTAGTTCTGTATTGTAGTGATTAATTGAGGTTAGGTTAATCCTCCTAGTGTCAATTCCATTGTCACTATCCACCCCAGCAAAAACAACTGTTGTTTAGAGTTAAGAGACCCAGGAGATCATTAGTCGAATGAAATTCTTTCTGCCCACTGCTTCTCTGCATTTAGTCTAATTACTTGTTATTGTGGATGTTGATATAGATTTGGTAATGCTTTGTCATAACGTCATCTTATAAATTCTTAATAAGCCACTATGTAGCAAAGTCATGCCACCTGGCCTTGAGTCTGGGTCTCCAGGGTAAAACACATGGACTCTGACTGCACTGCTAAAGAGCCAGGCTCATTAGTATGGCAGTCTGAACACAAACTCAGCCACAGTGACCATCTCTGTCTCACTGCCCTCCCCTTTCTCTGTCACTCTGCAGCACTCCTCCCATACCCCACACCATACCTCTCATATTGAGTGCCACACACACAGTGCTTCAGCCATTACAGGAGTCCCCACCATGGGATCAACCCAACCTGTGGGTTCCTTGCATGGTGCTATACACTGGGACAGCTCCTCATGGCATCATACAGCCATCCCACTTCTGACGCCACGAGTAGTTGTTTCACATGGCCTCGGCCACAGGGTAATAGACATGCACTTTATCCAGATCACCCTAGAGCCAAGCTCATTTGTATGGTGGTCAGAGCACATACTACTGTTCACTTCACACTGCCTATAAGTTATATTTACAGAATCATTTACCATATACATCTGTTTTTTCTTAATTTGATGTTTAACAATAACATTTTGAGTTGTATAGGCTTTTCACATTGTTTTTTTTTTTTTTTTACTCAGAGTCTTTTAAAGCATTTTGTAATTGCATTTCGAGTCATTAGATTCATTTTACCCTTTTATTTTGTGCAATTTTACAATTTTACAAGAAAATATTGATTTCACAATTAGTTAACGGATAAATGGTGATTCAGCTATTGTTCTGACAAGGACTGAGGCCCAAGGGTAGTGTAGTACCCTCTCACACATGTGTAACCTTTAGAGGAGAGGTGGCATTGGAACTCTTCTCCAAATGATGACAGGATGGTCATGTGCTGGACCCAAAACCAGAGATAATTGTTGGACCATAACTGTGAAGGTATTGATTAAGCATTACATGACTCAAGAAAATGTTAAAAACAAATAGACACACTATAGGGTAACTTTGTCCACTGTTCAGAGAGTAATATTACTACAAATTCCATCACTTTTATTCACATATGTGTTTACATCTTGACTTTACAGAAGTCCATCCAGTAATTATGACCGCCGCGCTACAGCAAAGTTCGTGCACCCCGGTGTTTCAGTGTCCCCGGAACTGTGACAGAAAATCAGCAAATAGAAAAAAAAAAAAAAAAACTCCAACTAAACCTGTCGCGCGGCGTCATAATAATGTCACTTCTACAGTCAGTTAGGTTCATACGAATTTTCTGGTTGTAGTGTTGACGAGTAGCAAGGCCTGTCGACAAGTGTAGGTGTTCCCACACAACTAAAAGCTAGGATGTCTTCTACAAGTTCCTTGGTAATGAAAGCAAATGAAATTCCACAAGCTTTAAGCAGAGAGCAATGTCTCTTCCTGTAATGCTATCATCATGAACCATGAAAAAAGACTGCCAAAGTTAACCTTAGTAGTTAAAATGAATACCATCATTTTTTGCCTTGCATTTACAGGAGAGGTGTTCGATTTACAGTTTTAATAAAAGCCCTGTATTTCCTTCAGGTCCTTGTATTTATGAAGCTTTGAATTACACCACCAAACACTATCCCAGCAAGGCAAGAGTTATGGGACCATCATCTTAAATCAACAAAGACATATCTGTCCATGAAAAACAGTACTCAAATCATCGTAGATTTGCCCTTAGCGTTTGTATGACTTGGCAAACCAAGAGAGGGGAGGGACTTAGACCAAGAGAGAGAGAGAGAGATAGAGGCATTTCCTAATACAACATTTCATATTCAAACATAAGTCATGAGTTTATTTTTGGCTCCACAAAATGTATTCACAAAAGCTTTCCTCAAAGTCAAATGAACATCTTGCTGGGTCTAACCTTAAAGTCAAAGTTACTCAAGCTGAGGACTACATAGCAGTTTTAGACTTTGTCAAAGTTTCAGGGTGTTGGTTGCATTCTTCAACTGGTTTTCTTACCCTTTTCTCATTTCAATAACTTAGAAAGGCTTTTTATTGCAATTTACACTTCTGCACTTTCGTTCATCGTCAGATTTAAAACAATTCCTTTCACTTTGAAAAAAACCCTGAATGCTTCCAATTTCTACAATTGACTCAGCTCAGTCCTGTTTCAGCTGTGAATTTACCTATTCACCACGCAAAGGCTTCAGTGCCTTTGAAAATCCCACCTGGGCATGTCAATCAAAACCTGCACAGATACTCCACACTCAAAAGAGATTAAATGTCATCAGTGGATACAAAACTCGCAAATCCTTCCCCTGCTGTCTCTTCTGAGGGGCCTGAAGAAGTTCTCCTCAGCCTTGATTAAAGAGCAGGATCGAGTGTGCTTGTGGCATCTGCTGAAGGCTCATTACAATGCGATGGCACTGTATGGAACAGTTTCCACGTTCAGTCTAATCCTACCTGAAGGTAATGAGAGGCATTGAAACCTCTTAAGACACACACAAGGAGTTGCAGTGAAACCTTATTCAACTATATACAACTATATACATTCTCTGATTTAAAATCGTTGTCATGAAGAAACACTGTTTGCATTCACAAAGTTCTTTCTGGATATTTGGCGAGGTGACATAAAAAAGCTGAGACAAATGCTCAAATGGCAGCTTCCAATAAATAAAGTAAAAGAAAGTAATACATTGAACACTAAGGACCATTTATAATAACAATCTGAAAGACTGGTATAGCTCAGATGAATGAAAAGTCAGATGAATGAAAAGTCCTTGAACAGAGTTTATAAAGGTACATGGTTGGTGTTCTGTCCCCAATAGTACTCAAACTGACAATTTTTTCCTGCCCCACAAATTGTGGATGGAATTTAACAAAACACTCAACCTTTTCATGTGTCATGGTGAATTCAAAAGCATAACCTTTACTTAAATCTATATGACACATTGTTGGGTTTTCAGTGTTTTATGGTTCATTGACAGTAGATATTAAAAATCGAACAGTAAATCATTACCTATTGTTATTACCTATTGACACTATCATAGATTAGTGTGATTGTGATTGACAAAAGCAGTTTGGTTTATTGATCTGAAAGAAAGGACCTCGAAAAGTATAATCCACAAAGACCTTAGTATTATAATGTAGTAGAGTTATAATGTAAAAGTACTAATTCCGAGGATGTGGAGGATGTTTATTTTCATTCCAAAGGAGAATAACACCATGACCATGGGCCTGTTACGACCTCAATCTTCTTAATGTGAAAGGAAAGATCTTTTGTGTGTGTGGTAGCAAAGAGGTTGGTCTCCTATTTGAAGGCCTTGGTAGATATATCTTTGCGGAAAGCAGGAATCTGGATTTTCTGGGTGTAAACATAGTGTGTTTGGAACAGGATTTGGCATCACTAATACGTTTGGATTGATTCCACACTGTCTATTGTGGGAGGCATATTTTGAAGATAATCAGTTGTGCTTCAAAACAAGTAGGCTAACTACACTAACCAAGGCAGCATTTGGAGATAGGTATCATAGCTTAATTTCACCATGGCAATGGCGGTAATTATTCAAGCATCTAAATGGATTGTTACCTCCAATCCAAGCTTGTATGGACAACATGACAACTGCTCCATGTACCCGCCGGCTGTGAACCAAGCTGAATAACAATCTGAAATGGGCAAGAATGAAACCTTGCAAATGTAGAAGTGTAATGGGTCCTAAAGGTAGCCTATTGTTTGAAGTGATCACGTGTGACACAAGATTGTAGTGGCATTGTTACTTTAATGTAAACAAGGGATTGTAGTGGTACTAATTGCTTACACATGAGTGGTTTGACGTGCAAATAGATTAGCCCAATTACCTTGTTCTCGTCTGTCTTCGTGGTTTGTTGTCCACTGATTACTGTTTTCTCCCTCACTTTAGCCCGACCAATCCGTGAACCTGGGATATGATTGAACGCTGCTTAAAGCTAGAACGAGCATAATCCGACGTTGTAGCTACAGGGAGCACCGGAATCAACCAGCGGCCTAGTAGCATACAAGCGGCTTATTTTTTCCTGTTGAGTAACTCGCAAATGACTTAAAATCTCCCGGAATGTAGAGCGAGCGAGCAAGACCGCGCACACGACAGACGTGCTCCAAACCGTGTTAGCATCTGTGTAGTGCGTGCACGACAGAGAGGGCGAGGGACCAAGAGACTGTGCGTCTGTGAGGCACTGTGCGTGTGTGAAGCACTGTGCGTGTGTGCGGCACTGTGCGTGTGTGCCTCAGGAGCATCCTGATTGGCCTGTTTCGGTAAATCAACCAATCAATTTTTAGTGTGGGTGGGCTTTTATCTCTTCTCCCGAACCAAATTAATCAGTTCAGTGTATTTAGGAACAGGGGCACCATGGCACAGGGAGAGTGCCCCGCAAAAAAGAAAATATAAGACATTTTACAACAGGTTATACAAAGGTGTACCCCTGTCTTATGAAAGTAAATCACAGACAGTCTTGCACGCTGTACTATCTGTAACAGTGATCCTATGGTGGGTTAAATGACTGTAAAAGACATGTTGAGGTGAGTTCAACAAGTTTCATTTCATGTGCATATCATTCATGCTGGCCAGTTGCCAGGGCTACATGAAAACAACAAGCTCCTTAGACTTGTTTAAAGTTGCAATGGAATACAAATAGCAGTTAACATAAATAGTAATACATAGTAAAAGTAATCTACATATTTAAGCATAATTAACAAAGAATTGCATAGGGCTAAAGCCTATAGAATGATTTAAGCAATAAGCCCCAAGAGGCCGTGGTTTGGGCTGATTTTAGAACAGGTAAGGGGAGTTGTTAGGCACGACGCGAAGCGCAAACCACAGACTTACTTTTCGAAAACTGTTACTACAAATATTTGATATGGTTTCATAAATAAAGACAATTCAATTTAAGAAACAATAGTTTAATGATAAACTGTCATTTTTCAGCCACTAAAAAATATAGTTCCTAAATAAATCGTTGCCACGCAACCCTTGAAGCAACACAACAGCCAGATGGAACACTGGGTATGAAATGCGCTATATGAATACACAGCCTTGCCTTGCCATTCGCTGCGCAGTAATATGGAATGTTGTCATAGAATTTTATGAGGACAAATTGTAAGGTTATGCTGGATTTTACAACGGCTTTTAGCCAATCACAATCAAGGATTTGAACAATCAGTTTTTGCAGGTTGGGATGTCTGTGTGTGTGTGTGTGTGTGTGTGTGTGTGTGTGTGTGTGTGTGTGTGTGTGTCCACACGCTTAGATGAACATAGTCTGCCTGTATTAGAGTCATTTGTTAACACTGCCCTTCTGGGCTGGCGTAGTCAGCTACATTGTTGACCTATAAGGCCTTACAGAAATGTATCTATCCGTAAGGGAAAACTACTGCAAGTGAGGTGATTTCTCCTATTGTAGAGAAACTGGTGGAGTGTTCAGGCAGGTAGTACAATTCCACATTGAGTGACCGAGGACAGGTTGAAAATCTTAGAGGGTTCATTGTTAAGGCTATCAGTTCCATTTATAAGACCTTCTTGCCTGGTAAATTGTGGTGTTTGCAGTTTGAGCTTTTGCCATGGATGAGGTGGCCTTTGACTGTGTATGAAGTTAGTATTTTAAGACATTTTAGAGAATCAAGAAAAAGGCAGCTTGGAAATGTCTTGGTGTGCCACGTTGTCTTAGTAGGATACTGTAGCCCTGTATTGAAAAGGAGTTTTGAGTTACCAATCACCAGCTTGATGGAGAAGTTCAAATGTGCTAAGACCACCCTGGAGATGACTTTGCAGAGTCTGCAGACCCAACAGTAAAGAACACTGCACCAATGGTGAAAACGGGGAGGAAGGGGAATCCACAAGAAGCAAGGCGCATTACAGCATGGAGATATCATTTGGCAGGCACAGTGGAGCAGAGTTTTGGTTAGGTTACAGTTGAAAAGCATGGTGTAAGGCTACATTATCAGAGAGGCTGTAGATGGTAACTAGCTTTGTTCACTCTGACAGTCTGAGTGAAACCGCACAGAAATGATGCCCTGTCGGCACAAATTCGCCCCATTGCGAACTGCTTAACCACACGCGGGAACTAAAATGCCAACGCATTGTAATGTACACACACACACACACACACACACACACACACACACACAGACATACTGAAAAGATGACAGATTATTTAGTTACGCTGTAAAAACATTTATTTTGTACACTAAGTTAGTGCACCAAGTTACTGCAAGATGATGTATGTAGCGTAAAGAGATACCGGCAACTTGTTGTTATCCATATCTGAGTGCATCGGTCCAGCAGTGTTGGATGTATCTTTGTCTTGTCTAAGGTCGGCTAGTCTTGTCTGGCTCTGAGAGAGAAGGAGTCTAGTGTGATGCAAATTGCTGAAACTTAGAAAAGGCTAGACGTTTTGTCAGTTAAATATATCATTTTGTTCTTTTTTTTCCTTCACTGTTTTGAAAATGTATTCAAAATTTTACCTGATTTAGATTTTTTTGTCAAGCCTTTTATTTGAATACAAAATCTCTTAAACTTACTCTGCCTGACCCACCCGCACACCGTGTCACCCGCTACATTCACAAGCAAGAAGAGGAGATGTGCTAGGGCGACAACAGGCTGAAAGACACTACGATTCTGTGAGTCAAACTTTGTTTTTGGAGCTGATTGATGTATCGAGCAATATGCGAGAACATATTTGTATTCATTTAGCAGCATGTTTGGTTGCTGTAATTTGTAAGTTCTGCCTTTTGCTTCATAGTGTATGCCACAAGTGTGCCGCAAGCTTAATAAATTATGCAAGTAATTTGAGCTATGTGTCTGTCTAATCTTTTTACTTTGTTGCAATCATTTAACTTCAATGCTGTATTATAGGCAACATCTTCGTGTTTCACTGAGCAGTAAAGCAGGTAAAATGTATTTGAAATAAGATTTCTGCTCCCTGCTGGCACTCAAAATGCAGCCCATAGTATATCTTACTGGTCTATATAGGCCTACTGCTTTTAATAATCAGCTATCTCTTTTTTTGTGACGGTGACATGACGTCATACAAAATTGCACCACCAGAAATGTAGTACAAGTGTGATAGTTGTAGTGCACCCTGTTTTTAGGATGTTGAGTATAAGTAATTGAGTGTGACAGTGAGAGGATTGGTCACTGTAGGAAGTCCCTTATAAGGAATTTAACTTGTGTTAACGGTGTATAACTTAAGAATATACAGTATAGAATGGTACACTGACACATTCTTTGAGATGTTCACTAAGTTTTCCAGCAACCTTCAGGGCATGGCTGATGAAACTTTTTTTTATTAAACAATAGAGAGAAAACAAGTTCAGCCTCCTCCTTTCCTTGATTCATCACTCGAATCTCAGAGGGCACTATACCTCTTTGCTCTCTTCTTTGGTTTTCAATTCATTTAGTTAATTGATTTTCCTCCCACGGCTTAACATTAGTTCAAAAGGAGCCACATATTATGTGGAGAGACACTGTTTTAATATAACAAACAGTTAGGCTGCATTCTCTCTCTTGAGTCAATGGGGTTACCGCTGAACAGCAAAGCAATTTTTTATTTTTTTTTATCTCATGGTCGTCCTTGACATCTTCCCTGCATGACATGCCTTAGCTGAAAACCAAAAGAAAACTTCTATGCAGCATTTGAATATAGCACTGTTTGTCGTGGCAAAGGTAGTGAAACTGTATATTATGATTATACTATATATGGTGTGCCAGAAATAAAACTTGTACACTGGAAATCCCTTCTCATCAACTCATTGTTCGTATTCTGTGCCAAATTTCAATGGAATTCTCGTTCTTCTAGACAGCAAAGCCATCTCTTAGACTGGCACTATCTTGCAATGCTGGGCAATGGGGAAA
Source organism: Sprattus sprattus (assembly GCF_963457725.1). NCBI lineage: Eukaryota > Metazoa > Chordata > Actinopteri > Clupeiformes > Clupeidae > Sprattus > Sprattus sprattus. The sequence continues at coordinate 14,529,936 of NC_137908.1, read as the reverse complement.
AATATTGTGTAACCATGACACAGCAGGACTAAGGAATCTATCAACAGCTACGGTGCACCAGCGATGCTTACATTTTTGGTGAGACTATTATTTGATCTGCTGACGTGATAATACCATTTGCACAGTTTTTTTGCCAATGGAAAATCCATTGGAACTGATACAACAATTATATCGGCAGTATGCCCTCTGCATCCACAAACACATGATCACACCCCCTCTCTCTGTTATGGGTAAAGATCAATATTGCATTCAAAAAGCAGAAATGAACCCAAAGCTGACGTGCTTGAGGCAGCTCTAGAGCCACTTTGGCATGCAACATCATTTTCACACCAAAGCCGGTCATCTGTCGCGTTGTTAAATTGAGTGTATTTCCGGGATTGCTGTTCCAGATTCTCAGAATGTGTCAGATGCTCACATTACCTGGCACGAGGCCATGCTATACCATTACATGGAGCCTGGAGTCTACATGGCTTTGACATTTTTGTTTGTCGCGCTCCACAGGGAGAGAGGGAGAAAAATGGGTTGCCCTGGCAATACCTCCTGCTGGATAAGGCTTGCATATGTCCTGTTCTGCAATCCCAGCAGAGCCTTTCTGTTTGCCACAAATCAGATACAGAGACTAAGTTTCGAGCTGATATAAATCTCTTTTAAAAAGCTTAAGACCACTTCATGACGCTAATAAGCAAGGAATTAATTGCCCACTTCTAGAGAGGCATCGCTGAACATCACCTGTAATGGCGATTATTTATTTCATCTGACGCCAAAGCCCTAGATACCAATCTTGTGGAGATCCATTTAACCATGAGGTTAAATGAAGATGGCTTTGCATAATGGGGATGTTGGAATTTAAATCAAAGGGAGAGCCACTTGCTCTCTTGCACTGTTTTGTCAATTGTAAATATATAAAGACTATATTATAAAGAATATAAAGAGGCAGTAATAACCCTTTGTTACATAAATTAAGGCAGTGTTAAAGAGGAGGATGGGCAAAGCAGCTTTCTTGAAAGAGCACTCTTGAGTGTTTTTAAGAACTTTTGAACATTGAAACATTGCATTATTCACTGTCAAGACAGTGTAACCAATTAGGCAAAAGTTGTTTTTAATCCCAAAGGAAAAGGCCAGTCAAGCATCAAACATAAATAACTAAACTCTAGCTAATTTGATGGTCCTCATAGATTTTTCTAAAAGTCGTGATACAAATATAAACATGTGTGACTTCAGGAAAAGCAATTGTATAATGTACATTTTCAATAGCAGCAAGTGTGACACACACACATACACACACACACACACACACACTCACATACCCCCCCCCCCCCACACACACACACACACACACACACACACAGACACACACACCACACTAGTGATAGCATAAAAGGCTACATATCTAATTGATATGGTCCATCTAATCACTATTTCTGCCAGTATCCTTTGACAGACAGGTCCTACATTGATTTCCCATGACAAGCCTTTGATATCCATTCTGCCAGAGTCTGTTGCCTTATTTTGACAACTCAATTCTGTAGCGTAAAATCAGTCCAGACTATGATTTCAGAACCACAGTGTCAAAGTGGAGCCTCTGCCCATCTAAAGGAACTGCCTTTTTGGTCACCTCTGCCTTTGTGTCTTTTTTCCTTCAGACAATGGGAAGTTAATGACCTGTTTACCCTTTCTGATCGAGCAGAACACAACCATCCCATTCTCATTTGCATACAGCTTTGATAAAAATTAATGATGTACAAACAGGGATAATTAATTGCATGGCATATCTTCCCATCTCTTTTCCCCTCTACTGAACTTTGTTTGCTTGCTCAGCAAAAGCCAGATATATACCGAGCATGGCGTTTAGTACACGCGAGATTTAGGGGCCCAAATGAAATATGGGTGTTGAGCTGATGTGTTTATGGGCCTCAGTCTGGGAGGAAAGATGGCTGAGATTTATTTAGGATCTGACGCACAGAATGTTAAGCCGGTTATTTCATAATTATGCAAAACCACCCATGTGGTAGAGAATGGTGGTTGTCTGGTTGTGTTTTTGTTTGGTTGCTTTTTATTTGTTTGTTTAGTTAATTGGTTTTGCAATTTAGACATATGCAGTTACATTTTAATCGTTTAATCAATAACCTTTAAAATCTTTTTTTTTTGCCACCACTCAAAGCTGTTTTGCCTTCATCTTTATTCTATAATTATGACTGCCTCTGCCCCCAGATTCTTTTTTTTTTTACCAGTTTTTGGTCGACAATATCACATTCTCAGACTTCACCAATCCACATGAAACTTGCCATGATTGCAGCCCAGCATGGCTGATACAGTTTGTGTCCTTATGTGGGCATGTCCCTTCATGCCAGCGCCCCTGAAATGGGGTAGGCTCGAAGCACTTTTTGGGCAATAGCTCATCAACCTTCTATTCAGCAATTGCAGCATTTTTATGGGAAGTTGGCCTCTAGGAAGCACATGACCCTAGCTCATTACGACTCATTTGTGGAGTAGCACCCCCCGGTGAATTTTGTTCAATGCACAACTCTAGCGCTTACTAGCAAGTAAGTAAGGGATAATGTATAGAACGCAGGTCATTGTTGGGAAAATAAGCCCCGACAGGGAAAACAGCACCTCGACGCGAAACGGAGGGGTGTTGCTTCACCCTTAAGGGGCTTATTTTTAAAAATTACTTCACACAGTGTGTTTTCTTTACAATGTATTTGTTACCATTAGTATTAAAAAGCGGAGAAAGCAGATAAATAGTTTGTCAAAGACGTTGAACTTCAAACATTTAACAAACATTCTTTAGAACACAGCTGCTCAACCGTCCGCTGAAACTCCATTGATAAGTTACCGGACTACTTGCGGAGTGCTACGAAAGACGTGAATCAGAGGTAAAAAGGCCACTTTCCTTGACAGCGGTCATTATTGAATAGCAACGGTCCGCTATCGGTTAATAACGGACCGCAGAACGTTGGGAAGCCCCATTCAAGTGAATGGAGCATTCTACAGCATTAAGAAGAGCCGTGTAATAAATTGTGATAACCCTTGTTCTGTGCATGCACAGGTGGTCATACAGTGTTACTGCTTCACCCCCTTTTAGTGTACACAATCACACATATAGTTCCTTGAATTTTCTTTCCTATTTAGAGCTGTTTCAGTAAATAAACCTTGGTTTGTTGATTCAAAAGATTGGTAGGGTGTGAAATATATGGGAGTCAGAATGTGAGAAAGGTAAGTACCTGCACATTACTTTAAAACTAACTGTTCACAGTGTCTTCACAGAATGACAAAATATGGCTTATCCAATACATCTTAAGGTCAGAGTATTTTTCCCTTATTGGGACTAGAGGCCATATGTAATATTGGTCTTGCCACTTTTGGCCTCCTTTGACAGTTAGCATATACATCCTCTTCTGTTTACCTGACGTATGGCATGTTTGTTTTACTTTGTTTGTGTTATATATTTGCTGCATGACTTTTTGAGACATCTACATTATCAAGATCGATGCTTTCTTTAAAAAACCTGTTGTATGAAATCTGACACAACTTCTGTCCTCTGGTGGATTATCCGTGTACTGTAGGTGTACTGTAGGCAGTAGTGGGCCTTTGAATGCTATATTAAAAATGGCTGCCTTCATGAAGTAAAACTCACTCAAGTATTTGGCTGGGAAATCGTTGGCAAATTTGAAAAAAATAATAATATCATAACTAATATTTCAAGATTTAATGTATTGAATTTCATTATACAATTTTGTTGAAAATGTATGTATTAAATATTATACAGCAAGTATATTTAATTTATAATAGTTTGTTTTTGTTGTTGTTCTGTCGAGATGTGTCAGAGGCCACAGTTTAAGGACAAGGCTGTGATTTTCCTATGTGTATGTGTGCAATATAAGCTCCCACATGAAGAATCTATGTTAACAGCAAGATAAGAGATGTTTGCCTAACATAATCCTTACACTAAATCACTTAATCCTTGCTCATTCTCTCTTTTTATGTGGCGGTCATATTATGTACCACTATGCGGTACGTCCTAATTTTCTGTTGCCTTTATTCTACTAATGTTAAGCACCCAGCTTAACTTATTCTGAAACTCACGATGGCATATGAGACTGGAGGGAGAGGCATCTTTGTTGTACTCAGATGTATGGTTTCATGAAAGACTCATTGTAAATCCCTTACGTCTTACCTTTTCTCCTTTGTCCTCCCCCAAAGCATTTTCAAGGTGTAAATGATTGGAACAAGGTCAAGGATATATATATTGTTTTGTTGTTGTTCTTTGAGATGTGTCAGAGGCCACAGTTTAAGGACAAGGCTGTGATTTTCCTATGTGTACGTGTGCAATATAAGCTCCCAAATGAAGAATCTATGTTAACAGCAAGATAAGAGATGTTGGCCCAACATACCGGAAATACCATTTTCTCCTAATTCTTCCAAGTGTTTCTCAAATTCTGCGTTAAATGATTTGTAATTAAAGCAAGTGTAGTTAAATATAACAGACAACACAGTATATGGTTATAAGGAAAATTGAATGAATCCGGTGGTCAGGTAAAGGAAACAGCTAATGTGTCTCTTTAAGAGAATTCTTATACTTCTTTTGAAGTTTGACCCTTCAAAGAAAAAGCTGTAGACCAGGACAAATGATTGTGATAAGTGAAAAAAAAAACTCTCGGGTGAAGACAGATCCTCATCTGCACTGCACTGAAAGGCACCCCTCCTGGAGAGCGGACATCCTCATTATTTTCAATAAGAGACACACAGGATATCAGAGAGGAACTAATAACCTTGCCAATGGCATTTGTCTGCTGTTGCTGGAGCCTCTGTGTGTGTGGGTGTGGGTGTGGGTGATTGTGTCTGTGTGTGCGTGTGTGACATTGTGGAGGTGTGGGTGATTGTGTGTGTGTGTGTGTGTGTGTGTGCGTGCATGCGTGCGTGTGTGTGAGTGTGGTGTGGTGTGGTGTGAGTAGTCGTGTTGAGACACCCTGCACACATCCCAGGGTCTGTCTAACCCCTTTGCCCAGTCAGGTTGCAGCCCATCACACTGAGTTTGATCAATTCATATGGGTCAGAAAACCATTCAGCCACAACGGTGGGAAAATTTAATCAGCTTGTTCTAAGAAGCATGGACAAATGGTCTTTAATTTTGAATGTCAAATGGGCAGCACAAAGCCATACAATGATGCATTATGGCAAAAAGTTTGATACAACTTGATTTCAAGAATATCGAAGGAGCTGGAAGTCTCAGAGTGTATATAAATATACCTAACCTAATTGTTTGAGGGCAAAAATATGGTGTCCAACTAAATCAGTATTACATGTTTTATGAAAAAGATACTGAGTGCACAAAGTAGCAGGTTTTAATCTGGGGAGAGGGGCAGATTTCCATGCTTTATTCCAGCATCTTTTTTCTCTTGTCCTTTTCATCTTTTCTCTTTCCTCTCTTTCTCTCTCTCTCTTCAGTTTTTTTCTCAAGTGAAATTGGTTCGCATAATGAAAGGAGATCAAATTTACTGTACAAAAACTGGCATAATGACGATTTTTCTCTTAGGGGCGGAGAGGATATAAAGCAAGTGGAACAGAGAAAGGAGAGGTGAAAGAAAGAAACAAAAAATGTAATTACATGGCACCAATAAACCCATAATTCTGCCATGTAGAAATACCAAGATAGCTTGCTCATATTATTTCATTTTGCAAAGCCACAAAGGCTCATTCAGAATGGCAAAGACACTTGCCACACGGTTATTCTTTTAAACAGAATTGTTCAGGGGAAAAAAGGTGACCTTACAATGTCACTTACTCCACACCACCCCCTCCTTTTCTCTAAGAGGTATTACTAATTACATTTTCATTATCATGCTAATGGTAGGCCTCAACACTGAATCTCTCATCTCATTTTCTGTTGTTTGTTATATCTCTGTTTGCAACGCTGTTTCAATAGGGTGGGGATATATAATTATGACTGCTGCTGCACACAGAATATTTTTTTTGTCAAATATTGTTTTTTTTCCCCACAAATCTTTGGTCGCAGATATCATAAACTGACTCAACATGAAACTTGGTATAGTTGTAGCCCCACATGGCTGGTAGGGAATAGAAGATTTGTGTCCAGAGGTGTGTGTTTCACTTGGTGCTAGTGCTCCCTAGCACTATTTGGGCAATAGCTTGAAAACCGCTTTGGGGGAAATTAAGACATTTTATGACAAGCTGGCCTTTACGCGCACTACCCTGTCTGTCCTGTAAAGGTTCCAAAAGGATTTTTTAATTTTAATTTAAGGCAGTTCATCGCCCCAATCGCCCTTATGGACGAGCCGCCCCTGATAGCAATTAAAACCTTTAGGTGAAATATAATTGACTGTGAACTTGAGTGAAATTACTGTCATCTTAAACCTACCACCTATTATAATGCTAGTTTATCAAAGACAACACATATAAAGCCAATGGCAAGTGGAAGGACAGTGATGAAAAATGACAGTACATCTGCCTCCACAGCATCCCCCTTCAGATTTCCATTCAAGGGGAGACATTTTTAACTGTTTCCCCAGGATAATGAAAGGGATGTGAGGCGCCCCTTCCTCCCCATCTGAGAGAGGCCTCCACCATTCACGCCTTTTTAATAATGCATGAGGCGATGTGTCGGCACTCCTGTCGGGGCTCTTGACAAATGTCAGAGGTGAATGGTGAAGAAGTGCGAACAGAAGACTCTCTCATATCGCAGTGCTTCATATGGGGACGGCGGACCGGGACTTGTCTCTCTCTCTGTCTATCTGTCTCTTTCTAGTCTTTCTTTCTCTCTACCTTTCTCTTCTGTTTCTGTTGCCCTTCTGTTTCTCTCTCACACACTGGCAGGCACACACACACACAAACAGACAGACACACACACTCAAATGCAAATACAAACACACACACACACACATACACACATTTATACATGTACCAACACACTCTCACACACACACACACACACACACACACACACACACACACACACACACACACACACACACACACACACGCATCTTCCAGAAAATTGATGGGCATACGGATGAGTCAAGAGAGCCCCTGTCATGGAATCAGTGCTTTCTCAATAATTCCCATCTGCCTCTAGTCTCACCACATTTGTGAGCCTATTACAACATAATACAGTCCATAGCTTTCCTTTCTCAAAGACCAAAAAAGACTATTATGTACTGTTTATTTTAATTAAAACATGAAACCCTATTCTCCCTTTTCCCAATTATTGGACTTGGATAGGACATAGCACTTGAGCATGAGACCTTGGATTACGGAGGTTCACATTCATTTGAGCACACATACATTTTCATCAACTGAAGAGGTTGCTTTAAAGCCCTTCACTCTGTTAGACATTAACATTGTGCATGATGTAGCATCCCTTTGGTAGTATTGTGGTGGTATTGTTAGCTGTAGGAACCACCGTGCCAGGGAGAAGCATAGAAGGAGCATAATCAAAATGCATATTCAACCTTAGATTACTTTATCATCTCATTTCAATGTGCCTCTCGACATGGACTCGCACTTGTCCAGGTTCACTTGCCAAAATTTGTTTTTGCTAAGCCTCACTATAAATTGCCCGCACTTTTTTTAAGTTAGTCTTAACACTGTACATTCTCATCCTCTTTCTACAGAATGTAATGCTAGTATTACCTAAGCAGCCTTCAATCAACACATAACAGGGTGTAACAGAACATTGACATTTTGAGATTAAATAATAACTAGGGCAAGACTTAAAGTTAGGTATAGGAAAAAAAACTATTCGTAATGGAATAGTCCTATTTATTTTCTCAGGCCTACAATTGACTGGACCTCCGAAAGGGGACTTTGTGATTAGTTGTATCAGTGTAGGTGTATATGTCTATATGTGTATACTGTATATATACACATGATATCAGGGGCGGCTCGTCCATAAGGGAAATTGGGGTGACACACTGCCTATGGGAAAAGGAAACAAATTTAAATTAAAATTAAAAATTCCTGATGTATACATCTAATTTCCTTGTAAATCGCTTTGGATAAAAGCGTCCGCTAAACGACTAAATGTAAATGTCATATTTTTTTTTCTGTCCGATTCTACCACTAGACCGTCTGATATGCCTTTGAATGTCATTGTTCAATCAGGTAACAGCCAGGCAGTCAAGGCAAAAATCGTGCTTCAAATGGCCCCGCCACTTCGGGGCGATTTGGGGCGAAGTGAATTTTGCCCCAGACCTCTCCCATTGAGTCCCATGTTAAATCCATTTTTTTCACAAAACAGAGCTCTCAATGCATTCTTTATGGCTTCCAGGATGGCTTGCCTCACCATGTCGTGTCATAAGTAAGACGTAAAAGCCTATGGTAAAAGCCAATAAGGACGTCACACAGCTTCGACAGAGGCATGTCAAGATGGCACCTGTTCAGTTCAACAACTCCATCCGCTCTTTGACAGAAACTTATTTTTAGTCAGTGTACTAATGAAGATAAATTCACCAAAAAAAACAATTAGGACTTCCTATTCCAAATGTATCCATTCAACAGGTTTCTACAAAGGGAGGGAGATTGGAAAGAAAGAAAATCGCGGTTGTGAAGTGGCTACTTCGGTCTGTATTTCTACATACCACTGTCACTTTTCACAAGTCTATGTTCATTTCCTACTACTCACCCCATGGCATCAGAGCACTGTGGGTTGGTGAGAACAAGGCATCATGGTGCTGTGACACACCAGGATGCAGTTACACTGTAGTGAATGGTACCGTTACAATGCACCAGGGGCTATGGAGTGCAAAGCATTACCCCATAAAGGGATCATGTCCAATTAGCATAGGCCTTGGGAACAGTTAGAACAAAATCCTTACACATGGTATGTATTGCAGTGCTAGATTTGTTCTGTTCATGAAGGCCTGGTTCTGGCAGTATAATCAGATTGAATGAAACCAAACAAACAAAAAACAAAGATGTTTTGATGCCTAATGGTTGTATACAAAGACAAACATTTGTCCAAATGATCATCTTATTAATGCAAGTCTGCAATCAACATTTTGTTGTGTTTCACTGTATTCAAAAGTATGGAGACCATTATTGACAACCATTGTTAATAAATTGGTTGTTTTTGTCTTTTAAGAATTTATGTCACGAAGAAACAAAAGAAAATCAATGACTTTCATTTTTACATTGATGAATACATTGATGAAAGATTAGGCTGTTGTTTGTCCACAGTGATATTGATGACTTTGCTGTGGGCAGAATAAGGCAATACATCTTTCTGTTAGTCCAAGTCTTTAGGTTTTCAGGACTTCAAATTCACCCAGTTTCATCATCCTTGTTTTCTTTCCCTAATGGAAGAATATTATTCCAACCTCTTTTCAAAATCATTTTCCTTTTCTTGTTTTGTGAGTCAGCAGGGGGTAGGAGGAAACCAGATTATTTACCTTAATCCATAGTGTTTGAATGTTAAAACCTCTCTCTTCTCCACCCTCATAGACATTTTCAGTTCGCACTCTTAAAAAGGCATTGCATTTTGTGATTCATACATTTATAAAATGCTCAATATTAACAATCAGTTCCTTCAAGATCCTTTTCAAACCAATTTCAGTGCAGATATAGTGCATTATGAACACTTGATGTAAGTACAGTTAAAGGTAAAGGACTGGTTTTTGAAGGACCCTTTTATCCAAAGCGCAAAGGAAACTGTTGCCATGTTATTAGAATATGCTTAGAGCCACCATGTTGTTTGCATGACGCAGTTGTGTGCCGGGATTGCAGTGCGAATGCGAGAGTGAAGGATTTATTATGTTATTCAAAGCTTTGTGTTCTAATTTTGAATATCTAGTGGTTTTCCTCTGTAGTTCCTCCAGTGCCAGTGTATACATGCCCATACCAGTCTGCCACTCTGTATCAATGTTTGAATGTTGTTCCCGTGTGTTACATACGGCATAGAAGCCAAAGATACAACTCACTCTGTGTGATCGCTACAACACCAACATGCAGAATATACGCAATAGAACACAAGTGGAAGTGTGATCTCAAGCAGCATCTCACAATCTAGTCCCTGGCCAACGCTGGTTAAACAATTAAATACTGTCAAAGTATCAATACAGTATCATGATCAAACAATACACTGTTGTATAAGGATGGCTCTAGTGGGAGTGTGCCATCAAGCAGAAACATCCCAGCTTTGATTTGGTCTGAAAAGGCTGGTCACTGGCTAGTGCCGAAGATTATTAGGATAGGGTTCTTTTTTGGAACAACCAGAAGTGTCCTACTGCTCTTAACCATCAGTCAGCCAAAATAACGCAATTAGTAAAGCATGAAGTCCACAAATATTGGTTCAGGTGATTCTTTCAACGTCATCTACAGAAAATATTAGTTCCACTTCAAGTGACATGATGCAATGCAAACAGGCGTCAAAACCCTGCTGTTATTGTAAAATACGAGCATTTGTTTTATAAAGTTGGAGCAGCCTTTACCAGCAAAAAAAGCCAGTTTAACAGCCCTTTTTTTTAACTATTGATTAACCGATAAAGTCATTTTCAAGGCATCTATTGTAGCTTAAGGTCTCAATCTCTCAATCAATTTTAATTCAATTGAAATCAAATACCACAGGCCACCTAAACTACCTATGATTGTATACAAAGGTAAGGTAAGGTAAGGAAGACAGCCTTTCGCATTATCCCCCAGGAAGTTAAGACTTGAACATCAGTTTGAGACACCACTGAAAAACAGACAGAAGAGGAACAGTTTAAAACGCCAGTGAAAAACAGACAGAAGAGACACCAGTGAAAAACAGACAAAAAAGAAAGGGAAGGAGGTCATATGAGGGGAGAGACCATCTCACACAACTGTGTCTCTAGAGGGTATAAAGAAAACATCTCAACAAAGAGGTATAACAAGAGGTGCACTCAACAACCTCCACACACACACAGAGAGAGAGAGACAGAGAAAAGTAGAGGAAGAGAGAGAGAGAGAGAGAGAGAGAGAGAGAGAGAGAAGCATCAGGGAGCTTTGACGTTGAAAACTTGAAGCATGTTCACACTCCTCACATATACCTTCACCACTTCATAAAATGTGTGTGATTTAATGTTTTAATGCTTCTATGTAATCTGTCTGCTAAGTATTACTGTGTCCTCTGGTAGTACTACTCTACTACCAAAGCATAATCCTTTCCCTTAATTTAAATGGCAAAACAAGTTCAACTGATATTATTTAAAAGATAATAATTTTTTGTAAACATTATGAAAATGATAAAAACGATAAAAAGGGGCATTGTTATAAATTAATAGCATGTTTCTTTTGCCCCTAAGGGACACATGCAAATACATTATGACTCAGTTTCTACCACCTGTGCTGGTTTGACAATAACCTTTGAGTTTCTCAGGCTAAAATAAAAGCAGTAAAATTCCCATCTCCATTACACGGGTTTGTGGAAGACCCTTTGACACAGCAATTCCTTTGAGAGCAGATACAAAAATATATAAATATATTTGACACTGTCTCACTGACACCCTGGTATTATAGAACATGATGAACTATGAAATGAGCTCAGCAGGATGTAAATAATACACTTTACCCACAAGCCACAGGGAGCAAGACAATATGCCAACTATGTTTCTATTGCAGATAACCATGATCAGACTTCAATGCCCCAGATGGCTCTTCTGGCCCTTATCCACATTCAAAACCTGAAGTATAGTTTTAAATATAGTCGAATGCACTCCATTCCTAATTGTGGTCACTCGATCCAGGAAATCTTGTCCAAACAAAACTAGATTAGGAAATGCATTGGTGAGGCTCAAGCATCACTTAGCCACCTACTGTGCACCCACTCACTCTTCTCTTTAAAATAATAACATAAAATTACTTCTGAAATGTCTCATCATGTGCCTCGCCTCTGAAACAGCTAGCTACAGAAAACTTCCAGATTGGTTTTATTTAGAAAACGCAGAATCGGATGACACCACACTGACTTTGTAAGCAGTAGTTGTGTAGTCATTTTCCTGAGCAGTTATGCTAGGGTCTGCAGAGTAATTTAGCAGCAGGCGCTAATTTGGTTCAATAGCTTGCCTCTTGACAATGAGTTCTGTCATAACTAGTTTATTTCATATCCTGGACTTTGAAGAGAACACTGCAAAGTATATAAAGCTTGTTATGCACCTGCTGGCTACTGGATCATTTCTTAATAAAAACGGAACAATCCATGCAAGCTGGGCATCATAGTGGTATGGTATCATACTGGTGGATAATTTTTGTGAATAAGTAATAACATACCGACGTGGTGATGATAGCAAATGTGCAAAAGACTGTAATACATTCATACAGTAGCAAGCACCTTTCAACCAGGAACCCTGTTTGCAGACCGCATGTATGAAACACACATTGCTTTCTAACAATAAATCTATGTCCTCTCCATCTCGACTTTATGATGAACTGCAGGAGAGATGAGATGCTATGTGTGGATCGATCATTTCTGTGATAGACTTATATTCCATACACCATGTGTAATCAATTATGATGATTAATTCAGGAGCACAAAGCAAGAACATAATTTGTTAAAAGACATAGGTAGCCCCAGAGCATTGTCTGTCAATGCTCAGGTCCACAGAAGAAATGACACTACCCTACTGTGAGTTGCCCTTAGAGAAAAAGAAAACACAATTTATTACAGTGTGGTGATATGTTAGCATGCATGGGGCAGGAAATGTTATTTTACAATCCGTGGGAAGAGAACTGTGCACAGGGATAAAGTAGCATTGGAAGCGAGTACACGCACAATACCTAACCTAGTTTATTACAGCACACCACAGGCTCTAGACTGGCATATTTGTGTTTCATTAGGTTCAAAGGCCGCTCCTACATGTCCTTATTGTATTCAATAGAGGACTGTCAAATAGACTTGTGACACTAGTCTGAATGAGCCCGAGCTGAAGGCATCACAGTGACACACAGTACAGCATACATATGCTGTACAGAATCCACAAAATCTGCTCTGAAAAACATCCCTTCCATTGTACCCTGGTAAGTTGGTATGCCTTCTCCCCAAAAATTATTCAAAGAGGAAATAAAGGAATACACCAGACAAATGCATGTCTCACCAACCCAATCTTTGTTTTCAGCTGGAAAATCAAGGCTTTTATAATGCAAAGCCAATATGATTCCCTGACTAAGTCACCCAAGGTTCACCAGGGTAGTACCAAGGTATTAAAGCGCACATAAAACTTGTGTTGTCATTTTTGTCACCATCAAAAATACATTTTCATTTTTGTTGATATACAGTACATGTAGTTTTGCAAGTACCAAAGAAATTACCTGTAATCTTTCGTGTTTGTATGGTTCATTGTTGTGAAATGACACCTCTTGACTGAATAAATACAGGATGTACTGTATTGCTCCATCCACGGATACGTAATTTAAAAAAGCATTAAATATTTATTGTTTTCAACAGTATATTTCCATACATTTACAATAATGGTCAACATTAAAGAGCTCTTGGGTACTGAATGTTTGTGATATAGTGAATGTTTTTCCTAATCACCCTAACATCCCCACCCTCAAACAAAATCAGCTTAACAGAAGTAACGCTCAATAGAAACGAAATCTGATGCATAAACACACTCACAGTTCTGGTTTTTAACACAAAATTCTTGGGCAGTTGCTTGAAAACAACTCCAGTTGACGACCATGTAAGAAACCTCAGCCACCTTTGATCTTAAAAGATTATCCCTTTAAAAGAGTTAACACAGAATGTCCACAACGTGAGCAAAATATCACAACACAATAAAAAGTAGGCTATGTCAGAACAAAACCAATGCTTGCACTGAATTGACACATATTTTCTCTCTTTTGCCTCAAGCGTCTTTCTTCCCATGTTGTCGTCTTGTTAGTATTTTACAAAAGTGTTCCAAAAAAATACAAATACAAATATTTTCAATACTGTGTTGTTGTCTGTGACCCACATAATGCTGCTTCAACAATGAACCTTCACATTCACAATACCCTTCTTCAGTTTTGGGCAGTATAACAATGTTAGCTTGCTTTCTATTTTTGCTCCCTTTCTGCCCCTTTCCCAAATAAGTCCATTCATTCTGGGCATATCATTGTATTCAAGATGAATAAATAAATAAATATAAATTAATAAATACATAAATATGTTCTTCTTTAATAAATACATTTTGTTTAGGGGAGGGGATAGTTTGCCTTGGCTTGAGAACAAAAACGTGTCCCTTGACTTGAAATGCCATAATGTTCGTTTTCCTTTAAATGGTTATTTCTGGTCTCTGCCTCCATGGAGGAAAAAAAAGCACAAATACTAATGAAAAAAAAAATCCATGATGTTGGTCAAAGAGCAGTGGTGTGTATCTGTGATTTTTTCCCCCTTACTATTATGGGTCAATAATACCTGGCTTCCACCCGGTCTCTTAGCTACACCCAGAGCCCAGTTCATCACCCCATTTTAATCCACAACTGGAGAAAGAGAAAAAAATTGACTTTTTTTATTTTTTTTAAAGTAATGAAACTGTCATAACTGACTGGGTTTCCAAAGTGTCACAGGGGAGTGGGTTCAAGGACAGTTAGGACACTGGACTGTCAATATGAGTGAGATGGAGTGCTGGCGGCGGCAGGAGGTGGAGGAGGAGGAAGAGGCTAGGAGCCCTCTTCCTCAGGCTGTCCCGGGGCATAATAACCAGCCAACTGCCTGAACCGAGGCCCCCAGTCACTGAGGTACGAGAAATCTTGCTCTGAGGTGGTGGAGAGTGTGCGGATGGAGCTGAGGGAGAGTGCGGGAGAGCTGGTTCCCTCAAAGGCGTACGTCTGGAAGGAGTCGTACGGCGGCACTGAGAGGTCGGCGTCTGCCTGCTCCACCTTCTTGCGGATGTAGCCGTGGAACAGTGAGAAGTCCGCCGCACCGCCGTCACCGCTCACGCGGCTCTGGATCCACTGCGGCAGGCAGGGCAGCTCGGCGCCCGAGTCAGCACTCTTCACCTCTGGGAAGTCATAGAGGCTGCGCAGGGCGCTCATGTCGTAGGCCTGCGTGTCCTGCTCACCGCCGCCCTCGTCGTTGTACTTGATGACGTTGTCGCGCATGTCCTCCTCTTCCTCGGACATACGCTGGCCCTTGCGGTGCCGCTTCAGCGTGAGGATCAGCAACACCAGCACTTTGAGGAGGAGAGAATACACAAGCAGATTAGAGTGGAGATTATAGGTGTCAGGGAATAACAGACTGAGAGGCCAACAAGCAGAACATTTCAAATATTCTTCAGTGATAGATGATTTGATTGATTGGTTGATTTTCTCAATTTATTAAAAGACAACAATGGTTTTCCCTTCTTGGAATGTGTTTTGAGGTTGCAAAGTAAAACGGACAAAATATTACAGTTATGACAGTATACTCATACAATGACATTTTGGTCTTTATATCTTATTACAAAAGCATTTTTTTCCTACTTTTATCCACTGTGATTTGAAGGCGCCTGATGGCTCGTCTGGCTTGTCCAGACGCAGTATATATGAGAAGATGAGTGGAGATAATGAAACACTAAGTTTTGAATGCAGCTATATTGATTTTTAAGTGAACACAGTTAGCGTCAAGCTAATGATTCTTTAAGCGTTACAGTATGTGCTTGACATTTTAATAAAAGTCGATAAGCCTATCAGGCCACCGAGAGCCATCCATGGATTACTAAGGATAAAACCGCACAAGGCAAATCTAGATATGATTGTGCCGAGGTAACGCCTGCATAGATTTCTGTAATGACTGAGTAATACAAATCTGATTTGAAAATGAAAACAATTGAGACGGATCAGTTAATCGACTAATGGAACAGACGCAAACAAAAGCCTTATTCATGCCCATAAATCAATGAGCCTTTAATCCAAGCTGAATTATTTTCATTAGCATCTCCATTTGTAATTAGTTAAACTGACTTTTGGTTAGATTCCCAATCCCTTCCAGCAGCATCCTGATAGAACTCCTAAGATGTGTGGTAATCAAACCTAACCATACCCAGTCAAAGAGAGAAGTCAAAGAGAGAGAAGCCCGGGGTCAGTCCACAGCGCTCTCGTGTTTGTACGTTGAGGGGCTCCAGGTAAAAGAAGGGCTTTGAAAAAGCCTGAAGCCGATAGGTGAGACGACGACAGAGCGCCGCCGCAAATTAATAAAAGTCTCCATGAAAAGGCCTTGGTGCTCCTGATTAAGCCTTTTTTTTGAGATTCTTTGGTGTCACTTGAATGCTCCAATTTTTGCCAGCCTTTTAGAATCTGTGATTTCTCTGCACACATAATAGCTAGCGCAGACTGTGAGCAGCCACTCATTAAGGTTATGGTAATGCTTTACATTAAAGTTCCATTTATTAACATTAATTAAAAGCAGAAGTTATCATAGATAAAATATTAACGACAGCAATCAATATAATGAAGGCTGCGCAAATACTAAAGTTCATGGTTTGTTTATGTGAACACATACGTAAAACGTTATTAAATATGATTAATGTTAAGCCTTACGAACATTAAATCATATCCTAATTTCCTTTCATGACCTCACTCATCATAAGAAGACACAGATAAGGCTAAGGCAGGGATTCTTTGTGCCTGTTGATGAGGCCATAGCGCCATGTTTTTCACCTTCCCTGCCAAAGCTTTTTTTCCTGTTCTTCACAATGGTTTCGGGAAAACAGTGATGGTCATATTAATCTATATAAATGACTTGTGCAGGGAGGGGGGCTGTAATTGTCTTTATTCAGTGCAAATGACTTGAGAAATCACACAGAGGAAAATGGCACAGCGGCGCCCAGAGAGCCGCGGTCTGAGGAATGAGGTCGGGGATGTTGATCATCTGCAGCTCCCGCACGGGAAACACAGAGCGATGATCTGCCTCACAAAACCCGCCATTGCTGCTGCCGCCACCACTGCCGCGGCGCCCCTACTCACTCGCACTGAGCCACAGGGAGACGTCAGCCCTCCTTCTTTTTGTCCATCTCATTTCGCCTTTGTTTCATATTTGGCACTGTCTGACAAACTCATCACCAGGGGTGTTCAGCAGAACCTGCTTCAATTTCACAGCCCTGCTTCTTGATGGCGCCAAGCTTTCCAAAGCAATTATGCAACTGATGAAAAATCCACTAAGATTCCACCGCCCCAGCGATGCAGCCTACTGGCATCGACACACATCTTTTTTCGCCCATTAAATATTCAAGACCAGTGGCCCCTCTAGCGGCAGATCACCCGGAACAGCGTCACCCAAAGTGTCAAGGGTTAACGTCGAACGAACATGATCGCTTGACCGAGGGAGTGACCGCGCGGAGCAACCTTTGCACTCCTGACACGTGTGCGAACTTGTCCCGGGCCAAGGTGTTACCTCTGCAGCGTGTACCTGCGCGGCAAACATGTGGCGGCTTCTCCACCTACAGATGTTCCAATAAGCGGCCCTGACAAGACGGCTAATTTACCCTTGGGCTGGGCGCGCCGGGGACGGCATCACGGCAGATGGGCCGTAATTGGGACGGATGTGCACAGATGCCTCACCACGTCGGAATGGATTCATCACGTCACCCCTGGAACGAACTGATGGAGGGAGTGTTTGTTTTGCGGGTAATTAGGCAGAAATTTGTTTTCATTCTCCTCATCATGCCACTGCTGATCTCATAGGGGCGATGCAGCCTGTGGAGAGCCAAATACTCTCCCTCCACCCTGCCCCTCCAGCAGACACACACACACACACACACACTACAACATCATTTACACACACACTTCTCGAGCCCAAATCTCGTCCACTCCCACATTCGGAGTAAGAGACGTTTAACGGGGATGGTTAGGAACTCAACAGTGCCAGACAGAGCCTGTTAGCTCTTGCTGATTGTCTCCCCTCAGCACCCAGGCTCTCCACTCAGTGAATCCGGCACTGCCCTTTCTCATTCTTTTATGTCCTCTTCCTTTCCCAGATGCTTAGACTCTTAGCTGCTTAGACCACAGGGCCCTCAGAGCTTCCGGCTCGGCACAACCAAGCTTACTTATAACAGATGGTAAATGTGGAATAATTGTGTGTATTAAGTTTAACATTTGAATTATTATGAAGAACAATAGGTTCTACAATAGTTTATAGTAAAGGCATGGAGCAATGAATGACCATGTGGTATCTATGAATAGAATTCTGAATGCATTTAATATTCTTAATATAATAATTCAATAATGACATCATGCAATCTTAATATATTTGGGCCTATATGGTGTAAGTGTTAGACACAAACTGCTTTAAATATTAACTGAAGACATAGAAACATACTTTTATAGGCTATGAAATTATATTCTGGAGGAACTATGCCATTCCCTGTTCCTTTGCAACATGAAATAATTTAGCATAACGACTTGAACAGCTCTGTACACAAGCAAATCAAATATTAATTGTTCTTGCATACTTTCATAGTTGATATGATTGAGAAATGAAATAGAGCCATAAACATTAAAATGGCAGTAACATAGAGCTCATTACGACAACCTCAACGACCTAGATGCAACTTGACTCATTTAAAACCATGACAAACATGAAACACCACTCCCAAAACAGAAAAGGACTGAAACAAACACAATATATTCTCTCCAAATTGCCATGGGGTGCATGTTTGGAGAGAGAGAGAGAGAGAGAGAGAGAGAGAGAGAGAGAGAGAGAGAGAGAGAGAGAGAGAGAGAGAGAGAGCGAGAGAGAGAGAGAGAGAGAGAGAGAGAGAGAGAGAGAGAAAAAAAAGAGAAAGGGCATTCATGAAACTTTCAGAATTGACAACACAAGCCCTTTCTGTTTGGTTAGCCAACTGAGTGAAATAAGAGTGCTAGTATCTGGGAATGTCTGGAAAGCTGTGTCTATTTAAAGGCCCGGGTGTGCCGTGGGGACAGGAGTGCTGAGCCAGCTATTTCCTAACCATGGCGACATCGTTCAATATGTCCACAGCACTCTGGATGGCAAAGAGGGTTGATGTCATTCATAAAACCCTATATTGTATGTGCTCCTGTCTGAGCAAAAGCCTCTTCTCCCACATGAAAGAGAGCATCATCTAAAAAGCCTGACGAAAAAAAATGTCTCAGTGTTCTTGCTGTTGAAATTAGGAATTTTTAAAAAGGGACACAATACAGTATATTTCAAGTCAGAAGACATCACAGAACATAAGAGGAAAACCATGAGTAACCTTACTAATAGATAGTACATCTTTAAGAGATAGTACATCGATAAGTACATCAATGTACTATTTATTCAATATTATAAAACAATTGGGTTCTATCACGTTATTTAGCTGTTTCTGATTGGACGAGAGAAGTTCCATGCCATGGATTATCCCAGAACAACCCGACGGGGACTTCTCACAGCTAATAATAAATCACTCCGCGATGAAAAATTCTATAGCGCATTGCTGGCCTCGGTGGCTACGGCCGAACACCACCCGTGGGATTATCCCTTACCTACCCCACTCCCACTCGTGCTATATTGCTTAAGTATGTTCTATATTACTCTCCTGTTACATCTAGCTTACTCTACGTAAAAATAATTCTGGATTCATATAAAACTTATCTTGTTTTGGTTCCAATACTTAGGTCAATTTCTTTCCATACATGGTATAGTGGGTAGTGGAGTCAAACCAAATCACCAAGGAAAAAGTCATGACCTGCTCAACCTTACACCAATCAACCAACAGGGTCCTGCCGAGGGGGCCAACACAGAGGAGTGCCGGCCATGCATGGCTTGCAACCCGCTGAGCTTCAACAGACAAACAAGCTGGTGTTCTCAGGCTCAGGCTAACTGATGGACATCTACGACATCAGAGGTAGCAATGCCCACCTCCACAACAACCACTGAGAGTAGTAGGAGTAGGAGTACACTGGAAGTACACCATCACAAATCACCCTGACAAGTGGTCAAGTCAGAAGGATCCAACATCAAGCATTTTTTTACCTATGCTTTTTGCTTGTGACATAATTGTTTGTCACAGACACAAAAAAGACCACTTGCAGCAACAGTCGGTCAGTAGACCAGAGGCATACAATCAGACAAAGGGTAGCTTTTTTGTGCGTTCAGATTGTATAGTGGATAGGAAAGGAGTGGAGGTGGTCAATGCGGCACACACAGATGGGTTAGGACCAAGATCCCTTCTTCATTTCAGTTCAAGAGCATAAAGTGAATCATATGCCTCATGATCCGATCATATGAGAAACATATGGGCCGAAAAATCCACCACTTGTGATAGATATTGAAGAAATATGCAAGTAAAACTACAATTTTGATGTGCTCTTTTTCATTACACAACACACCCTCTTTTGAACAGATATCCATGGTTCTTCTTGCCAGTGAAGTCTAGCACCTGACCTTCAGAGGCATACTGGTTCCGGATGACAAGTTGTAGCCTGGCTTACTGGTGACAACAGCACAGGCTGAGTGGCCTTTTAGAAGGGAGACACAATAGGGCCTTGATCGCACTGGTAAATAACCTGGAGTGCACAACAATACATGTCAGATGTATGTATGCTTTCACAAAAAACTAGATTATCACGCTATGGTGGGTATAGAGAAGGCAGTAGAGAAAACACAAATACCCGAAATATGAAAGAGAGACAGCTTGTGTAAGCAAGGGCTTACACAAAGAAGTGTAAGTCTGTAAACTATGCTGACATATTTTGTCCAATAGCCAGTAGCTTATGAAGGCAATATTTTGTGTCATCTATTCTTTAATATTATAATAATGATAATAATAATAACAAAATATCATATATTGTTTATTATATATTTATTATATATTCTTTATTATTATTATTATTAATAATAATAATAACAATAATTACGGTAAAAATCTAATGTTAGTTCACTTTCCACATGATAACAATGTCAAAAGTTCAAAAGAGCAAGTCACATTATTAGCAGTTTGTCAGCTTTTAGCATTAACACATGCATTCTTTTTATGTTTGGTGAGAGCTGTGATGACAAAAATTACTCATCAGCCAAATAAGAAGGTAATCCAACAGGACAGCAATGCCAAAGGGCACTCACACTGACAAGTCCCTAAGTGAGAGGGGAGATGACACACAGAAGAATGGCACACACCAAGAGGCCAACAAAGTGAATCTTCACTGGAAAGCACAGGTGTGCCCTTTCATCAAACACAGCCTTGTGTATCTTCATCAACACAATTGCTTACTAGTGCAAAGACAGGCAGGGTCACCAAGTTATCTATCAAAACAACACACACCATACTCCAGGTTCCACTGGAAGGTTACAGCCAACCT
The DNA here is from genome assembly GCF_963457725.1 of Sprattus sprattus. Classification (NCBI taxonomy): domain Eukaryota; kingdom Metazoa; phylum Chordata; class Actinopteri; order Clupeiformes; family Clupeidae; genus Sprattus; species Sprattus sprattus. The sequence goes on along the minus strand of NC_137908.1, from coordinate 14,508,705 downwards.
GACATAACAGACAGTGGAAACAAAGAGGAAACAAAATTCAGAGATGAGCTGCAGCTACCAGTCTATGCTCCACTGTAACAACACTGTTGGGTGAAGTCAAGAAGACAGAGAAATGATGAGGACAGCGCATCGATATACGTTGTACTGACATTAAGAGTTAGATCAAGGCTTAGGTATATGGATACTCGAGCACAGAATGTCACTGTGTTTCACATAGTGAATAACACTGTAACTAATGTTGAACAGTAAATTCAGTGTAATGAGGTATATATAGTACAGATGGAAGACAGGTGTGCTAACAAGGAAATTAATCCAAGTCTGCTGTAAAGTTTCGTCACTACCACAGGGCTTAAGGGAGTAAGGTTTACAATCTCCAGTCATTTGCTCTCCATCACGCTTATCCCATAAAACCCTCCAAAACTCCCAAACCAGCTTGTTGCCAAAGGAACCAGCATTCTGATTCAATGCTCTTGATTCTGCACGACAGCAAGCATGACAGGGAGCCATAGCAGCAAAGGACAAAACAACATGGATGCTAGCTTTGACACAAACATGTCTCAAAGGGCTGGGGTTTAGGCTGCTCATACAACTATCTCCTTGTTGCAGAAAAACTAAATAATGTTTTGTTGTGTATGTGTAGGTATCAAGTATGGATTTTTAGATTTTAAAATGTACCTTATCCGATTTATAGGATGAAGAGTTATCAAGCTAGCTAGCTAACTGACAAGATATGTCTCAGAACAGCGATGGGCTCATCATATCTATGCGTCTTATTTTCAAAATGACAACACAGCTCTGAGTGTTACATCTGCATGCCAGTGGAAGCCAGGACATCTGGATTTTCCATTAATCCATCTAGTCATGCCATTAGGCTAATCATAATGCACATCAAGTTCACAGTTAATTTGATGTAATTTTATACAATGAATCCACCGACTTTCCTGCATTATTTTGAAGTTGAAAACAACATCGCTGAACTCTAACTGAACCCATATGGCATGTTTGCATCAGCTTCATGCAAATGCATGACAAGGAAATTCTTAGGGTCATTTGAATGCAGCATAACGCTTTAAGAGATCCCTTTTTCTCATTTTCTATTTTTCATTTTTGTTTCCATCTACCATGGTAACTAAGGTCATGGCCTCATAGCTCACCGATAAGGATGAGCATGCAGACCAGCAGGGCGATGAGGGCTCCGGGGCTGAGGGCTGCGGAGATGACGTAGGCTGTGGCATTGCAGGACTGGATGGCCCCATCTGGATCACAGCCACACACATGGATGGTCACAGTGCCCGTGCTGCTCAAGGCTGGGGGTCCGCTGTCCACCACGAGGATGGGCAAAAGGTAAATGTTCTGCTCCTGCCTGTTGAAGCCAGACCGCTGGGTCCTTATGCCGGCAGTATTATCTGGAGATTACAAAGGAAGTTGACAAGGCTGAGCAATATATCAACTCTAATGGAGCAGTGTAAACGATGTTAATTGGTAAGATTTAATATGCTGTGAGTTCAAACCAAGACAATGATATAGTCTGTAATGTTAACAGGCGATTGGGAGGCAAATTGTATTAGGCCTCAATGACAATTCCTTATTATTTTGTTATTATGTCTGAACAGTTGAATAACTGTGAGACAAATCGGGTTTTAGTTAAAGCAGACATTAAGGCAAGAGCCAGGACACCAACAATTATTTCATGTTTACAAAAAAAGGCATGAAATAAGAAGTTATGAGGAAACTAGCTGGTTAAAAGGACACTGGTTAAAAGATAACCCACAAATGTATAGTACAATTTAAATTACAAACAAGTGTTTCTAAGAGAGAGTACACATTCTAAGTTTAGCTTAAGATGAATTAAAACAATACTTAACATTACTTGAGAGGTAATGCACGTGTTTATACTTTAAACCTGACTTTTTGTTTTCTCCTCACAATACACAAATTCATGATGAATTGAATTTGTGAGTCATGCCTTCTTCTCTGATCATGCATAACACTGACACTTCATAAAATATCCTGTTTAATAATGTATAGTTAGAATTTCAGCACTCCCTGAAGCTTACCATTGTTACTTGATGCTCGTGCTCCTGAGCAGTAATTTAATTATATCCCACGAGAGCTGCTCCATCAGTGACAAACTATTGTTTGTCTGTACTTCTAACAATGACTGAAAAGTTTTGTGCCATAAAAAAGCGTCATGTTTGTCCTCATGTGTCAAAGCTCAATAAGACAGAATGCAATGTGAAGCCGTGATGGTGAAAGGAAAATGTGACAGATTGAATCTGACAGGCTGACAAATGTGTCCATGAAAACAGAAGTAGGGTGGACAAAAAAAGAGGTGGGATGATAAAAATGCCTGTGTATTTCTGTGTGTGTGGGTGTGTGTGTGTGTGTGTGTGTGTGTGAGTGCGTGTGTGTGTGTGTTGGGGCCTGGGGGTTGTGAAGGCTGTGGGAGGTTTGTGAGATGCTGTGCAAAGGCCTTGCACATATTTATGTTTTTGAAAAGTCTCCTTCACATATGACCCGTGTCATTCATGACATTGCTGATGTGTTTGCTGAAATGTCGTCCTGCTATGTAATTTCACGTCTAAATATAGCTTCTGTTATTGTGTGTGTGTGCGTATGTGTGTGTGTGTTTGTGTGGGTGTGTTTGTGGGTGTGTGTGTGTGCATATGTGTGTGTATGCATGTCTGTGTGTATGCGTGTGTGTGTCGGTGTTTTGTATATGTGTGTACGCATGTCTGTGTGTGTGTGTGTGTGTGTGTGTGTGTGTGTGTGTGTGTGTGTGTGTGTGTGTGTGTGTGAGTATATGTGTGTGTATGCATGTCTGTGTGTGTATATGTGTGTGTGTCGGTGTGTTTTGTATATGTGTGTGTACGCATGTCTGTGTGTGCGTGTGCGTGTGTGTGTGTGTGTGTGCGTGTGTGTGTGTGTGTGTGTGTGTGTGTGTGTGTGTGTGTCTGTGTGTAGAGCGACTGAATGCTGGCTGATGAGGGGTCCATGAGCAGCTCTCTGCGGCCCTCACTGGGGCATGGGAGTGCCGACACAGCAGACCACGCGCTGACATTTCCCTGGCTCTCTCCCCTGACATTTTCATCGTGTCAGATCAATCTTGATTTACCCACACGTCACATCCAGTTATGTTCACGTCTCTAAAGAGCCGTTTGCTAACAAATAAATCTTGTTTGGGTTGATTGGACAGTGTTAGCAGAGCAACAATAACCCCCCCCCCCCAAAAAAAAAACCATTAAAAAAACATATACATGGAAAATACTATAGAGTCTAATGTATAGTAGCATTCAGCTTGTTTCCAGTCAGTTTTGTCCAGGCAGTGTTTGCATTTGATGAAAATTGCAGCATTAACCTTAACTGCATTTTTATTATTTATTTCATGATGACTCACTGATATGTTCTACCTTGAGGATATGCATCATGCAATCAGTGACTCATATGAGAACAATTACTGAAGCAACAAATGGGCGCCATAAAAAATGTTACTAATTCAACATGTAAAGAACTCTCATAAAAGATTCAAATGTTTGCCCTTTGATGTGTGTGATGAGGTAGTGTGCAAACCTTACCTTTGACATCCCAGAGGGTGAAATGGCGGTTGCTGTTTGCCTCAGGTGCCAGGGTGAAGTAGAATCGATGGCCAGACTGGGGTTCATCTTTATCCACCACACTAATTGTGTGAATAATCTACAGGAAGCAACAAGAGAAAATAAGAGAAATGGATAGAAAAAAGGGAGAACAGAAAAAAAGGAACAATTAAGGACCAAAGTCATTCTTGAAAATGGCAACATCCTCATAATGTGCTCATCTTTCCCTTCTATAACTGCCAGCGCTTAAGATCCCCCTCTTGCTCTGGCTGATGAATTTCAATTCTTGGCTATAAATCAGCGTGGCAGTCTCACACGTGGGAAACTAAGAGGGCGAGTGGGACCCCGTTTTCACCCATGCTTCTGCTCCACGCCACGCTTATTAAATTAGCAGATCATGTAAAACAACAGATGGGTGTACTTATAAAAAGGAGAAAAAGGGACTGGGAGAGGGAAACCACTTCAGGCAATCATCTTCAAAAATCCAACTTTGGCTTATTGCTCTTTTCTCATTATATGCTTGTCAATAGGCTCACAGAGAATTTATTTCACTCGTCAGGGAGTCGAAGTAAATTCCAAATTGGAAAATTAGGCAGCCAACGACATTTCCCCCGTGCTCAACGTTTTTCCCCTTAATTTCCAGTCAGGTGGAAGTCAGAAGGACACACACACACACACACACACACACACACACACACACACACACACACACACACACACACACACACACACACAGACGAAACTCACGCATACACACTCATGCAAACACTTTTGTACCCACACGAAAGGGCAGGGGGGGTGGGGGGTGGAGGGAGGATAGAAAGAGAAAAAGCTAAAACGCATATGCATATGCACTCAGGTGCACTCTGGACTCCAGCGAAAGGGTTATATATTCTCAGTGTTTGTGTTCAAAGGAGGCTTCATATAATAAACAGCCGTAGTCCTCACAGTGGCACTTTTCACAATGATTAAAGCAAGCCATTTTCAGAGTGGCAAAGTATGGGTTTTAAGTCAGTGTCCTTGAGGACGTGATTTCCCTGACTTGGCCTACTGAGATGCTTCTGTGGATAAGTCCCATGGGAATAAATCCAACAATTACTTTAGTATATTTTGTCTTCACTTTCTCCAACCTCAGCTTGTTTGTTTGAAAAGCAAAGGGCTCTCAATTTCTTTCACTCTCTCTTTCTCTCTCCTTTTTTTCTTATTATTTTTTGGGGTATTTTTAAGGACCAGTTCAAACTGAACTGAACACAACATCTAATTAGAGCCACTATTGTTCTTTCACCCTGACATGGTGAAGCCATGGCCAAACTTGAGTCTTATGGAATAACTGTGGCTTTAACCTGTTATGTTATTCTTTTGCAAGCAGTGTAACTATAAGTGTTTAAAGGGGGTAGACCTTCAATAAGAGTGAATGTATTCCTTTTGGTCTGTATAGTGTGTGTGAGTGTATGTGTGTGCAGTGTCCAAAAAAAGGATTTTGTTTCTTGTACTCGATAACAATGTCCGACATTTAACCCCAACCTCAGTTCTGGTGATTAAGATCTGTCCTATACATTCCATTATTCTTTATCAATTTTATATTTTTAATGGAAATGGCATCTATCACAGATTTGTTTTATGTCAAGAAACGACATAAGGCATCCTATTGCCTTGGCTGTGCAAGTGGGTAATGTGTTCATTTTCACCATGTTTGATATAGAGAGTCATGAATGTTAATACGCAGCAATTGCTTGTGTCTACAGATGGACTGCTGTCCTCAATTCATTGCTTTCTGCAAAGCAGTCTGAGCCAATTTAAAGATCAATCCTCAGGTGGCGGCCTGTCAGGGATAAATTGCATGGGGACCATGAACAAACTCTCACTGTTGTCTTTCCTGTACAACAGCAAATGTGTTTAAAAGTTCAACGCAAGATTCAGACTTTTTTTCCCCTCCATTTTTTACATTTCATCTTCGCACAGAGCACAAACAAGCAGACAAGGGGCATACTGATGCCAGACACCTGCTGTGTGCATTCCCTATCTAGCCACCCGCATCAACACGTTCATTTAATCCAGCCGGTAAACAACGAGACGAGTACTCTTGGCAACAAAGTCGGCATTGTCTCCCCGTTGTGACGCTTTGAACCGACTATCTCCTGTTTGGTCTGCGAAAATAATGATGAAAAAAACTAAACAAAAAACAATAGGAAAGCCCAGGAACAAAAACACAATATTTCATTATTTAACCAAATGAATGTTCATTGTTGGGGAGATAATAAAGAAGGAAAGCAGTGTCAAGGACAACAAATAGTGGTGATCTGAAATATGCTGCATTGTCTGCAGTCCCTATGGCTTCCAGTGTGTGCAGAAGAGAGAGCGAGGGAGAAATAAAGAGAGAATGAGAGAAAGTGTGTGTGTGTTTGTGTGTGTGTGTGTGTGTGGGAGTTTATTGACTAGCAAATGCAACTCCCCCAAGCACAATTGCCTAATTAGATTTCTATCCAGTGGTCCCCTTCCTGACCTGTAAGCTTCAGTGACCCTGGAAAGCAGGAGAAGGAGACTATCCCATGTCCTGAAGGGCCAATCCAGACTAAAGGGTCTGATGCTGTGTTTATGTTCACATTGGTGGGAGTTAACTAGAACAAGAAAGATTATTTCTGGGGAGAAAAAACAAGCTCTAGATTTACTGCTTCAAGTAAAACTGTAACTGTAAAACTAAGGATCTGAGAAGAAGAAGAAGAAGAACAGGAGTTTGAAAAATAAGATGTGTATAATGTCAAACAAATATTCAAGGATGAGGAGATTTCTGTTTGTCTGTGTGTCTTCGTGTGTGTGTGTGTGTGTGTGAGTGTGGGGGAGGGGGTTGAAAAATTCATCCCTAGTTATAGAAATGAAAAGTAACAACTAAATATAGGAAAACACATACTTAAAGGCCCCAATCTTTAAATTCAAGTTGCTTTTCCTTTGACATGTGTATGTGTGTGTGCGTGTGTGTGTGTGTGTGTGTGTGTGTGTGTGTGTGTGTGTGTGTGTGTGTGTGTGTGTGTGTGTGTGTGTGTGTCTGCATGCATATGCGTGTCTGTGTGTGTGTATCATGAGTGTAGAGTACATTTGCTAGTGCATTGTGGGGCTTTCGAGAGGCTCAACATTAGTCATCTGGCTTTGTCTGTCCCAGGGGAGGACTAAACCCTTGCAATCTGTCACAGGGACCCATGCAGGGCTGTTTGATATCTTGTGTCGAGTTGACAGGCCTCTCGTCCCCGGGCCATTCTTAGTATTTGCCTTTCCACCCGGCCTTTTCCTGCGCACATGGCACTATATGATATCTGTCCCTTTGTATTTAATCAGCCCAATATCCAAAATACCACAGGGATGTGGACAGGAGCCTTGCACAGTCAAAGTTGCTTCATCTGTCAATCAGACGAGGGCAGTCAAGGAGAATGGGGCTGGGATGGGGGCCGAGAAGGGGGAGAAACAGACAGAGCGAGAAGGAGAGAGAGAGAGAGAAAGAAAGAAAGAGACTTGCTGGGTGACAAGTGGTTTCGTGTCACAGCCCACCCGTAACTCAGTGACGTGCTTTTTGAATTGAGAAATCGCACATGATAAAGGACACGTGGCTCTTTTTTTCCCTCTTTATCTCACCAGCGGCCTTTGGCTGCTGATTGTGAAGAGGAGCCATACGGATCACTCAAGGGTGACTAATAACATCATTAAATCCTCCCCTCTCCCCAAAACCCTTGATTGAAAGACACCCCCTGCTTGTGTGGAGCTTGGATGACGATCATCATGAGATCACAAAAGGACAAGCCTTCAGTCTCTCCGTCTCTGCCTTCATCTGAAGGAATGGCACCAGAGCCAACAAACCCGAATGCAAAACATGGTTTGTTTGAGTTTTTTTGCCACGTTCGCAAGACAGTCGCACCAGCGCGAGGAAGTGTGTCCCGGATCCAAAGCTGCTTATCCTGTGTCGCTTAAGTCCTTTATTTGTGTCTTCAGCCATTTTCCCCCTCAGATTTGTTCCTCCTTTAAACACAAACAAATACGCTGTGTTGTCATCCTTCAAATGGGATCAAACCCCATGCATTTAAAGGCTTTAGCTAATCTGATTTCACTGTCCTGTCACCAGACCTGAGCTGTGAGGCAAAACACACTGAGAGGATGAGTGCTAACATGGAGCATCGAGTTGAATGTCTTAGAGCCTTCTAATTGGGCTTACTGTGGATATTGTTTTGTTGACGGTTTCTTAAATGACTCAACACGTCACTGATTAGAATTGCACGGCTATGCCTTATGAAGCTTCACAGACAAGCCCCATCACGAGACATGAAAATACGTCTCCATGGCAGACGAGGTGAATGTGTCATGGTCTGCATGCCATGCCAGACCAGAAAGCAAGGAAATCATCAAGAAGTTAACAAGCCACATGAAACATGCCTATTGATCATTTTTGATGAAGTTGTTGTTCACTGACCCTACTAGTTCCATAAATCAAGAGACCTCCGCTTCCATCTTCCCTATCATGTCCTTTAATGCAGCATTCATTTCAGAATAAACTTACATACACACATAGTTTCCATAAAATACTCTTTTGGCTCTTGCTCTGCCAACAAATGAACCAAACAGGAGAAGGCCTGTATACACAGCTTGTGCACCAGGTGTAGGAGAAAGTGAGGTAATTACATTTTTTCTCTCTCTCACAAGTCTGTTTTCTACCCACGTTACCACATTGATTAATTATGTATCCGAGAATAGAAAAATGTATGTTCACGGCACCATCGTCCCCCCCTCCTCTCTCTCCCCTCTGCATCCCCTCCAGCCAATTTACAGTACAAATAGTGGGGTTTTAGGGACTGGCTGACTAACACCCCCACAATTCATGGGCCCAGGCCACTGGTCATTATGAACCCATTATACTTACCTTGTGTAATAGGTGGAAGGCAAAGGAGAACACATTTATGAAGGCTATGTATTAAATTGACCTATCAGTATATAGCATGATGATTTGGCAGCGCAGCCAATTTCAAGATCACGGTGTTGGCGAACAAGCCAAGTCCAAGAACATCCCAGAAAAAAACTACTTTCTCACTCACATTCACTAGCTCGCCCTGATCAAGATGGCAGGCTGGCAGTGGAACATCGAAGAAATTGTTCCCAAACCATCTGACCCTCAGATATATAACTTATGACGTTCATGGGTTATGCACTTACATTATTATATTTCTCTAAACTCAATAGAAATACATATTCTCACTTTTAAGTCATTGGTAAATATACAGCGGGTTCTTCCCTTTTTTGTCATCGCTCTTCCCCTTACTCAATTTCATCTTCCCTTCCGGCTAACCACAACCTTTACCTCCCTCCTGATTGGTCGGCTACATACAAATAATGTAAAACATATTTATACCAAGTATTTTAACAACATTGCAATCACTATACACTTAGCACTTGACCACCACACCTTGTAAATAATACAGTCCATGAACTTAACCATGAAACTACAGCCAGAAAACATCAACAAAATATTAACCAACTGTAAGATCACCACACTAAATGTGTTTAACCTTTTAATTCTATTTATACTATTTATGAACTTTTTGATTTCTGAATGCATCAACTCAAATTATGACCTTATACCCCAAAGTGTTACACACACACACAATGATCCCTGAAGATTGTGTGAAAAATACTTGAAAAAAGAAAAATAGATGAGAGCTGTTTTCTTGCTTTTTGTCCAATACAAAGCAGACTTTTGTGAAATACCTTTGACCTTACCAACATAATTTCAGTGCCATTACCCAGAAGTAGGTCAGAACACTGACAATATTTACTAGACAACCCCTACTGTTGCAGGGTACTGAGCGGTCAGAAAGTGGGTTTTCTTCCATCAACACTAAACCTAGGTCAGTAGAAAACTGAAAAAAAAGACATCCCATATATACTGTATGAAGTACATAATGTTTTCTCATTTACCACCACCAATGTTCCCTCAACACATTGTGGGCTCTTTGAAGGAAGTAGCCCCCTGGAGAATGGCTACGGAGGGAATTTTTCAGGGTGATGTCTGCCTGCAATGATGATTACGTGGACAGGGTTAACGCCGGGTCGGGTGTGGAGGGGCCAGGGCTGGACAGGAGGATCTGTCTGGGGAAGCCTCTCTAGTGTGCAAGCGCATAAGGCGGCGAGCGCTTTAATGTACTGGGACGAGGGGAAAGGCTTCAACCTCATTTCAGTGATTAGAGTAGGAGGCATTGGCTGGACGTTGTGTCTTTCTATTTTTTTATTATTATTATTTTAAAGCCCTGCACATCATACCTGGCTTCAACTGAGCCGGGAGTTGTTGATTAGAAATGGGAGAAAATGAAACAGAACAATCACTCAGTTCATATTTTCCTGTCCTCACAGCGGATTGGAATTCTGGTGTCATTCTTGAATCTGGGCCGAGATGTTGCAGATTCAGCTGGCCAATAGGAGCACACATTAACAAAATGAGATGTCTTTCGAAGGAAAACACTTTCTCCTGGTGAGCATATTCTACTTCATAAAAAAGGGCAATAAGTGAGTGAGGGCTCATTTGCCCTGTGCATCCCTGTGCTAAGAACTTTCTTTGCGCTGGTAAAACATTTGGTGTTTCATGGATTAACGAGATTGACTATGTCACTTTAGAACAGCAGACATATTGCACACTTTCATGCTCATTCACTCGTTCATTACACAAAATGTCCCAGTACTCACACAGAATGCATTTATTTAAGGCCATACAACAAAGTGCTATCCAGTGCACCAAACCATGAATCCTATAGCAAAGCCTCCTACTGGAAAAAAATGAGTTTATAAATTGCCTTTGGAACAAAATGTCAGACAGATCATTTTTCTCAATTGAAAAGGGTCCAAACTACAGGCCAAGGAAATAATGAAACAATTCTGACAAGAAGGGAAAGCAATTGGCTTTGTACTAAAACTGACACAAACTGATTGTTCTGCATTGCTTTCAGACTGGGCTTTGAGCAGTAAAGGTTCTCAATTCCCACTTTACAGAATCAGTTTGTTGCAGTGGGGAAGAAGAGAGAGTCTGACTTCTTATGTAAAGAGGAACAAACTGCATAAAATCTGTTCAATCAAAGTATCCCCTGGATAGGCTGTAGATATCTAAGTGTGTAAACAAAATCTTGTGAGGACTAAATTATTAAACAGATTGCGTTTAACCCCAGATTATCAAGTGCTATTTTTTTCTCACTGTGAATTGCTATTTTAAGTGTCATTATGAGTTGTGGTGAGAGATCAATCTGACTGTTACCTACCTGGCCAGGTTTAGCATCTTCACAAATGGAGGCCTCGTAGGGGGTTGCCAGTTCAGGAGGGTTGTCGTTCACATCCAGGATTCGGATGCTCACGGCGGACTGGGATGCCTGAGCAGGGTTGCCTGTAGGGGACAGAGTAGGGCAGAGACTGTATCAGAGCTAGTAAATGCCTAATCAAATATCTACACTACTGACAGAGAGGCCTTTCCTCTGTCACATCAGGGAACGTCCAGACAAGATCTACCAAACTGCCGTAGACAAAAAGATTAAAAGATGAATCTGGATTCACCAAAAGATTCTTCTCAATACGTTGAGCAACATGAAATTAACACTATACACTCCTTCAAAAGCTTTCCTTCAGATAAGCTGTTTGACTAACTTTGGAACTTGCATTCAAAAATAGGTCACTTCTACAATATAAACAAGATTGTTCAATGAAGTTGCCAGCTTGGGATTGTCTTACTTACACACAGAGTTATTTCCCATAACCCAATATTCTCCAGAAACCATTCAACAAACCAGAAAATCCATTCAACAAGCTTATGCAAAGTCCAGGATTTGGTAATGAATATGACAAGTGCTGAATATTAATTGGCCCAAAGACTGAAAAAAACATACAATGCAGGACATGGTGCTTCATATAAACCCCTATTCATCAAGTCAGGAAAGGTAGCTTTAAAGAGAACCTGTCTGCTAATGTGGTTAAACAATAGATCAATGCAATGGAACAAGCAACAAAGTGTCCCAGATGACTATAAAAATTACCTGTTGACGCACAATCAGTGCCTAATGAAGACAGCATTTCATTTTACAGTAATATCTTTTCTAGACTACAGTTTCAACCTGGAAAGTATCCAGACATAACTTTACATCTCAATCTGACATCCAAATGCAAAAGTAGCCTTTATGCAAGTCACACTAGCTGGATTACAATTGTTACTCTATTCGTATGTCAGTTGCCATGAGGGGTTTATATATGTGTTATATAGCTGTACTAACAGAGCACTGAATTGATGCATTAGCTCCCGATGTTTTAAACTATGTCAAGGTTATTCATATCATGTCTCCTTGTAATGTAATGTCTACAGTATGGGTGACACTTCATTTGACCCTTCTGTCATAAGGCTAACCTAATCATGTTATAAACATACCAAGACAGGAGGTTCATGACATACAGTGTCATTACTGATGACAGTTTCCACCGATATGATAGTGTCTCTTAAAAAGGTCAAGATTAAAAAGTGGCATAGGTTGCTATGGCATCTTAGTTAGTTCAGTTTAGTTTAATTAGTTTTCAGGGTAAAATGTATAACTAGAAACCTGATACCATGTATGTATCTCATGTACGTACATGAGCTTGAAATGACATTGGTACTGAATTGAATCTCTGAAATCCATAAATATCTCCAGTTTTCATGATGTGTAAGGAAATTCACATGACCACCAAAAGACTGCGTAATAAATTAATTAATGCATCCCATTTTCAAACCAAGCTTCACCAGAAAATTATATACGCTTGCTAATGTTAATGATTTGAGTGCACCACTGGGATTAGCTTCATAATATAAATATTAATTGAATCAAGTAATAACAGCTTGGCAATTTATTTGATCATGGTAATGCTGATTTATTTTTTTAACAAAAAAACCAAACCAAAAAAAACACAGACTTTAAACGTATTCTTCCTGAAAAGTTCTTTGAGAGACATATCTGAAAGAAAGAGTACTAATGCAATCTAAAAAGCACTCCAAATTAAGTCCACACAGACTAATTACAGGCCTCTACGGAGAGCCAATCCTATTTCTGGATATTCAATTAAGTCAGATATGTTTTAATTGGCCTCAGACTACTCGTTTTGAAGCCTATATGAAGTGTCTTAATATTTTCTTTTTTTATTTGTAATGGAGATTCATTTTAGACCCATTATGATAAATAACAATGCCCATATGTATGAGCCTGAATGCATGTATGAATTTTTGTTAGACAATAGCACAGGTAGCGCACACACTTTAATTAATTGAGTATTTCATCTTGATACACAGTCAATTAACCAAATGGAGACTACAAATATGCAAGATATCTAATGTTGGAAATATTTTTAATTATAGCCTACAGTACATACCAATTAACTGCATTTACTGAGTGAATGAGCTGTTTTCTCATTGTATTCCGTTTAAGTAACACTTTGAATCTATTTTACTGTGCGTCCTTAAGCATTTTGATTTCTAAATGCTTCTTACTGACTATCCTGTGAGTGGATCTGTGGAGAAGGTAAAAACATCACATGATGGGCAGCAAATCCATTTCTGTTTGAAACAGCCGAGGGAAACGGGCTGCCATGTCCTCGAGAAAGGCTGCAGGCTGCCACGTCCTGGGGAAAAAAAGTTAATTTGCTCCCAACTAAAGTTGATCTCAGGCTAAATCTATGTTAGATGTTACTGTCCCCGATATTAAGAAAAGGGATTTAACCAGATTACAGGTTGCGGAGCATCTGCCACGTGCTCACCAGATGTTAGAGGGCCACATATCTTCATGACATATTACAGCTGTGACAATGTATTTGATTTCATTTCTGGGAGCCGCCCTATCTGTTGCACGAGCCAGAGGGACATGCCGATAAACTGATAAACAAGGGAAAGATGATGTGCAGGGTGCACGAGTGACAAGAAAACCAAATGTGCCAGCCAAACATTGTGCGGGTCTGAAGCCCCAGGGAGTAACATAATCTCATTTGCGTGGAACAGCAATGAAGTCTCCCAGTCAGATTCCCTGTGATTCACTTCATATCGTTATTCACACTGAAGTAACTGGCCCCTCCACACACAAACACACACAAACACACACACACACACACACACACACACACACACACACACACACACACACACACACACACACACACACACACACACACACACACACAGGTTTAGGGTGTTCTGAGATAAGTCAAGTACAAAGCCAAGTCATTGCAGCACAGTGGCAAGAAAAAAATACATAGTGCAAACCGCATAACTGCATAATTACCCTGGCATTATATTATATTTATCAGGGGTGGGATTCCCAGAGACTACTTCATGCTATGTCATAAAGTTATACTTTAAGCTATACCTTAACATTTCGAAGGTGTTTCCCAGAATGTCCTTAGCCCTAAGTCAAGGCAAGGCAATTTGATGTGCTTTACATAAAAAAGCAGAGGAACAAAGGAACTAAGAAAAGATAAAACATGATTGAAAGAAAGTAGAGAACATAACAAAGAAAGTATATGGAATAGAATCATTACAAGGAACATAAATTAGAATAAAAACATTATTGAATTCGCCCCCGCTGTGTGTTTATCTCTTTCAGAACACAACATACAGAATCATGGAGCAATAGCCCCAATAGAATCAGCAATAGAGAAGAGCATAGGAAAATAAAGTACATGGAAAATCTGAGTGAATAAATAAAGGACCATAAAAAAGCCTGGACCTGTCTTAGCCATACCTTATTACAGTTTTCAGATTGAACAAATGTCTTAGAGCCTAGAAATGTTGTCTGGACATATATGCACTGACTACGATGGAAGACCAAGATAGTGTTGCAGTACATTTTGTGTCTCTTTAATTAAAAAGAAAAAAAAAACATGAATTATTATACATGTTTTGGCCGTTGATTTATGAATCCCTTGCCAATACAAATCTACTGTATAATTAAGATATAGTTTACAGCCATCCTCATTTGAGAACTTCCTTTATTTAGACTTTTGACAAAGTATTTCTTATTTATGTTCTTTGTAATAATGATCACCTGCTCTCCAATCTGAGTCATGCCCATCTAACTCATCTCACGCATGTTCAAACCTACGTGAATTACAAATAATCCACTCAAGAAACATGGATTCAGCCTCTTAAGATATATGAAGGAAGGTCTCACTTGGAGTAACTCTTAGGAGATGGATTGAGAAACACACGTAGAAAAGTAAACAACCTTTGTAAGGTTAACCTTTCAAGTCTTCACAAAGCGCTAAGAGACAGGTTACTGGGAAACCCACAAAAGGTATTTTATTGAAGGCATTTTGCAGTGCAATGACGGTAGGCCTTTGTGCAATCTTTGTGCAGCCTGGGACTTCAAGCAGTGGTTTTGATGTGCAAGTGCCACAGGCTTCTTTTTAGGGTTGCAGCTGCACCAGCACTGCCTATATGCTGATCATTCACACACCACAGAAGCAGCTTACATGCACAGTTTTGGCAGTGGATTTGGCTACATGACCCAGTGGCCTCACTGGCAAAAGGAGTAAAACTGAACTATTGTAATTAATTACTGTTGTCTGTTTGCAATGGATTGCCTCTAGAAAGATACTGTCTCAGCTAATGTTGTTATCTTACCATTTAACAATACAAGCACAGCTTTTTCAGCTCAATTCTGTTTGTTTGTTTCTTACTCTAGGCACATAAACAGCTTTGTGTTCATGGAATATCGCAATACATCAAATTGCACTTGGGAAAGAATGTCTAAGGAGAGTATGTTTGTATGTGTGTATTGCAATACTGGGAACAAAATAAGCCGTTGCATTATAATTACCTAGGTGGTTAGGTAGCTTTAAGAAATGCAGCCCTGTTGATGCAGTTTTTAAATTATCAGAATGAAAGCATACGTTTTCTTCTAGAGTATATGACATTACTTAATTAGTCCCACTCACTCAGACTTGGATGAATGCCTGAAAACAAGTAATTTTTGTTATCATTTCATTTCTCACTATAAAACTGTTGCAATGCAAAACAGTTTACTGTAATTGGTCTTAACTGTGGTTAATTAATTTCTGACATCACCTCCATCCAAAATGGAACAGCCAATAACTTTTCACTATACATCACATTTGAATTACTCTTTCAAACTACATTCTTTGAACAAGTTAATTTGAAACCCTGAAAAATGTGGCCTGACTTGTTTACCAAAGGCCCTTTGCTGACACAGATGAAGACTTCCTTTTTCCACCATTCTTTAACCCACCCTCCTCCAGCCCAAGAGTGGTAGGAGCCCAACCCCCAACTCACATCTGTTACCTGTCGGTAAGAACCTGTCAGTAAGACTCCAGCATGGTATCGTACTATCACAGGACTCTGAAATTATATGTCACTCTGGCCCAGCAGATAGGACTGCACTGTGTCTGAATGGGCTGTCAGAGTCTGTACTTGGAACTCTGCCTCTGACAGTCTTCCTCCAGTTAGTCTCCTATCTACTATGAGCACTTTGGGAATTGCTAAGAAATTCCTTTAACCAACGTTATATACTGTACATATGAAAACAGAGAGTGAGAGGGAAGAGAGAGAGAGAGAGAGAGAGAGAGAGAGAGAGAGAGAGAGAGAGAGAGAGAGAGAGAGAGAGAGAGAGAGAGAGGAGAGAGAGGAGATGGAGAGGAAAATGAAAGGAAATGTGTGTGTGTGTGAGTGTATGTGTGTGTCTGCGTGTGTGCGTGTGTGCGTGTGTGTGAGTGTGTGTTCCTAAGCTGCCTATTTGCCACAGCACATTAAAGCAGAAAGTGCCCTGAGGCAATGTGGTCACTGTGGAGTTCCTATCCCACATAGAGTAAAGTACAGCAGCAGCCAGTATAGCACACTGTATGGAACTGTCAGAAGTACGACTTGGATAGTGTTTGCTAGTGCATTTACCGTTTGTGGAGATATGAATATGTTCTCATATCTCTGGTTGGTGATGATATGAATATGTTCTCATATCTCTGGTTGGTGATGATATGATAAATTAATGAAGCTTAAGAATATTAGAAGTAATGTAACTGTGTCACACCTTTCAAACCTTGGGGTAAAACTCTGATGAGTGATACATAATGACCCTCAACTCTGAAGAGAATGACATTTTCATTTTCATTTGTGTTTTTTCTCTGTTTAGCCTCAATCTACATGAACCTGGTAAACAGATACACATTAACTAGCACTGTTTTTTAAACAATAGAACATGGTGTTTAAATGTAAAGGCCAGAGCTCCAAACTACTGGTGATGACTAAAAACCTCCACTTTCTGCTCTTTTTTTTCTGTGTCGCCTCAAATAACCCCTAAGCCTAACCAGATAGATACAATACACAAAGGTAAACAAGCCAAGGACGATAACCAACATTTTGAGGGAATTTTGATGAAGTCAACCACTGCCTGTGTTTGGATAGTCTGTAAGACACAAGGGAAGGCAGCTTTATCTGTCGGGAGCAGGCTGCTGTTTAGCCCAGATATGGGGACAATTATTGTCTCCCTCACATTTTTTAAATGGTCAATTAACATTAAAATGTGACTCTGACATAATGCACTGCACAAAAGGGAAGAACACAAAAAAAAAACAATTAGTCCCCAAAATCACAGCTGTTTCAACACGCCATGCTGAAGACTCCACTTTAAATTCATCTTTCAAGTGTTGCTACAAGTTTGAGGAACATTACGAAATGACTGAATATGAACGTATTGACTGGGCCAGCACCATCCTACGTCCTATTGATGTTTCAGCTTTTCAGATGCATTGTGATTAGCAGGTAATGATCACACAAGTGGACCAGGTAGAAACGACTGTAACGATTTGTACTTTTTTGCATTTAGCATTTTGCAGTGTTTTTGCTCTCCCCAAGTCACTGGTTTATCTTGGAGTCTGCACACATACTGTTGGTGCATGTTTTGCCATGTGCATTGTGCTGTATCTTTCTGTTGTCTTCTGCAAAACCCACAGTGCATATTTTACTGTCAGTGGCTGAATCCATTCTAAATCTAGACATGCCCCCTCCTGTTGTCCTACATATGGACCTGAGCACAAGAAATGCTTCTATTCAGGGCACTGTTCAGTTGATACAGCATCAGCACACCGCAGGTACTCAAACATGTAGCCACCTAGAGGACACAGTTTCAAAGCACTGCGCAAACGCATGCAAAACGAAAAAAAAAAAAACAGGCGCAAAAGAAACTGTTGCTGAAAAAGGGTAGGTACACCTTGTGCAGTGAGCTGGAGAGATTTGAAAGCTTCAGGCTAGAACAGATCTGTCAGAGGCTTTCTTCTTCACACACAGCATTTAGAGACCGCCTGCAAATACCTGCTTCCACCGCTGTCACAGTGATGTTGTGCCAGCCTGCCGTCTCTCTGTCCAAGATCTTCCCCAGGGTGATGGCACCTGTCACCGGATCAATGTGGAAGATGTGCTCCTGGTCAGAACTCTGGTCTATTGAGTACCTGCGAGAAAGGGTCAAAGCATGTTATTGTGCCGTGGAAAAATACATTTCAATCCACTGTGCTATTTTTAATCGTTTGCAGACAGGAATTAGCATTTGTGTGTGTGTGTGTGTGTGTGTGTGTGTGTGTGTGTAGGTGTGTGTGTGTGTGTGTTTGTGTCAGAAAGAGAGAGAGAGAGAGAGAGAGAGAGAGAGAGAGAGAGAAAAAAAAACTCTGATTAAGATGAAAACGACTTTGAAAATAATTATGCATTTAGCCAATATCGAAAACATGTCACCCCGAGTGCCTGAGAAGAAAGAGCTAACCGGCAGAGCTGTGGCCGCCCCAGACCGCCTTAGAAACACAGATTAATAATGTATGCTGCACTCCCATGAAATACACTTTCACTTTCCTTATGGTACATAAGCACCTCTCAGAAGGTTACCGAGTCAACAAAATTCAAGCGAATATAGTTTACTTTTACTTTTTCTTCACGAACAACCACTACCACCCAAGCCCCCACTACCCCCCAGCATCCACCCACCCACACACACACACACACACACACACACACACACACACACACACGCACACACACACACACACACACACACACACACACACACACACACACACACACACACACACACACACACACACACACACACACACACACACCCTCATTTCAATTGCTATGCCCAGAGGGCTGTAAAAGCTGCCTTCACGGTTTCAGATGTGTCTAAAATGATTGGAATACAAAATTACTAGAGAGATTAATCAGTTTGTATTTTACCCTGGGTTATGGGGGTTCAGCTAGGGGTTTTGTATAAAAGGCCATGTCATATTGCCCAGAGGGTAGAGAGTGAGCTTATAATGGTTTGGGTGCACAGCCTCCCCAGCTCTAAAGGAAGATTCTTTTCATCTTCACTGTAGAACTTTCTTTTGTATTTCTTAAAAAAAAAAAAAAAAATCATCCAGGTAAGCAAAACCATTCAGTGAGGTTACCGATTTCAATTTGATTGAAGTTGTATCTTATTGCATCTTACTGCAGCAGGTAGAATCTCCCTGCACATTTGTTAAAATGCATGTATCCTTCACTGCCTACTATGACAACTGCGATATTAAATACAGATTTGAGGAAGCGCAGCACTTGAGAATGCAGTAGTCACACACATTTAATGGTGCATTAACAATGTTTATACATTTAAGGACATACGGATTTGTATAAACTGACTCTGCAGAGAAATATGTCTGCTTATCAGTCATTAATGAACTAACTCTAAATCCCTCTTTACAACTTGAATGTGTTTGTGGTAGGGTTTGTGTTGGGGCACAAATGAGATAAAGAAAAAAATTCCAATAAGCCTCTAAGCATTAACGAGGTATTCCATTATAGAGATGGCACAAAGCAGACCTCATAAAAAATCTCACCCACAAAAAAACTCATGAATCTGTGTTATTTCAGGGCTTCATGAAGAAAGAAATTGCTTGATGGTGCGTGGAAAAAATCCTCACAGTGGGCCAGCCCTTTTTTTTTTCACCTCTCGCCTAGCAAACGAGCACAACAAAACATAAACAAATATTTCCTATCCAAAATAGGGTGGCACATTTCCAGGCACCATGTTCATTCCTCAGGGCTTGGTGCCCTTGGTGCCAGCACTAGGCTGAGCTAGTGCTGGGTGGCATTAGCGGGGTGAGGTGGGGGGAGAACGATGAGACCCTGGGCACAGACCCGCTTGGTTAGCTCAGTCCAATGGAGATGATTAAAGTGGTACCGATGGGCATGGGCACGGTGCCAAGCCAGTGTGCCAGCCCAGCCCGCCCGCCTGCCTGCCATCCAGCCAGCCAGTTGCTGTGCGGTACTTTATTACACCTGGAGCACTTTTGGTTCAGCCTCATGCATTTTTAATAGAGGTAATTTGCACAGGCTGTGTGCAGCCCGACTTTGCCTTTATAGCCCCTTCATAAGGCTTCTGAGAAGCAGAGAGCACCAGGAAGAAGAAAGACATTCCTTTAAAGCCAAACAATACAGGAAAAAAATGTGAATGAAAAACGTTCACTTTAGATGTTCAATCATTCTGCAAAAGGCAACAGAAGGAAAATTAATCTCTTTCCCTCAAAATTAGAAAAAGGTGAAAAGGTAATGATTATATGCTTGTTAAATGGCTGTCAGATGTTAGATTACATGGTAATTACTTTTATTTTTGAAGTATAACACCAAGGAGAAGGCAGAGGAATGTGCTCTTACTCTTTGGCTAAGCTGGACTGTGTGCAGAGTTACTGTGTTCACTGAGAGGAAAATGGCAGGTGGGTAATTGTGTGCTAGTGGGGCTTTAAGGCATGTCCACAATTCAAAACTCCAACCTGGTTCCTGCTCAGTTACTTTGGATATTTTCTTATAATGGGACAAACACAATATGAACGAACACACACACACACACACACACACACACACACACACACACACACACACACACACACACACACACACTCGTGTTCCACACACACACACACACACACACACACACACACACACACACACACACACACACACAAACACACACACACACACACACACACACACACACACACACACACAAACACACACACACTTGTGTTCCACACAGACACTCCTTTCTCACCAAGGAGCTATTTACACCCCAACCAGGCAGCTGCAGAGACATTGGGTACTCCTTTCTCGGCCTTCGTGAAGCTTCAGTTTTATTGTTAATTAAAGGAAAATGATTCAATACTGCTAACAATGGCCATGGGCATTTTCAATACCAGTCAGAATTTGTATTCCTCCCCCATTCCCCTCCTGCAAGTTGGATTGGGCATACCTGACAGGAACGTTCTCTCTGTCTGGGTCCCTGGCTGTGACGGTGCCCACCAGCGCCCCCAGCCTGGCGTCCTCCTGCACCTCCATAATGGCACCCAGGGGTGGGAAGAACACCGGCGGCTCATCCACGTCTGAGACGCTGACTTTCACAATGGTCTTATCTCGGAACGTCCCCAGATCCACAAAGCGCTCGTCCACATGCTTGTTCATAGCCTCCACGACCACGGTGTGGATTTGCTTGTTCTCAAAGTCCAGAGGCTGAGAACAGTGTTACACACGTTAATCCCATGATTGGAAACAATAAAAACGAAGTTGATTATTGAAGATGTGTGTGTGTGTGTATAACAAATACATGTTAAACTTCATAAAAATATCATGGTAAACAATGCTATGCCACATATGCCATATAGCATTATATTATATTATATTATGACTGCCCTTTGTTGCAGCAGAAGTAAACTGCTGTGCAGCCCAGGCCAAACAAGTTCACCGCACCTTTTTGACTGAAATGACAGCCTCCTGCGTTTCTCCGTCTGTGGTGATTTTGAACAGCTCACCGTCCTCCCCCTCTGCAATCAGGTAGCTCATATCCGTGTTGTCCCCCATGTCCGCGTCTGTTGCGATCACCCGCCCAATCGGGGTCCCAAGATCTGCCCCCTCCGAAACACTGAACTGGTACAGCTCTGATGGGGAGAGCAAGGAACCTGTTATTCTCAGCACTAGCTGTATAGTAGCTAAATGCACATAATCAACAACATGCCAGACTCTCACAGGTAAATGGTAACAAGACAAGGCTAAACGCATATATTTCAGGCTTATCAACGGATTCAGGAAGTTGCGAGCATTTCCGGGTACACTACAAGTGGAGGCTGGGATTGAGGGAAAAGAGTTGGGTAATGGTGCAATTACGCATTTATGTTTCCATGTTGCATCCTGCGAGAGCTGCTAGCATGCTGTTGATAATTTGGAGAGAAAATAGCTCTTTTAGAGAGCACTGGGTGTGTGTAGCCATTATGCCAGCAGGATCCTCTCCACTCAGAGACAAAAACACATAGGCAAACATATCATAAAGACTCATACATGTCATACAGACTTCCATTCCTGGTAGCCTACATACTGCATACTGCATACTGCACTAAGTAACATTTAACGTTTGTAATCTGGACTGCTATTCTGTACTAAGTACTGCATTTTTCAGTGGCGTTTAATACCAAATGGCCATGTATACGGTATATGCCACAGTAATTCAATAAAAACTGAATGAGGTCTGACTCACAAAGAAAAAGCGGCAGGAAAGTAAGCTAAACGCTATCACTGTGGACCACATACGAGATTCTCACAAGGGAAAGGAGTGTAAAGAGAGAGGCAGAGAGAGAGAAAGAGACAGCCAGAGAGAAGAAAAGAGACTTTGGGGAGTATATAAGCCTGATGTCGGCACTCGCTTTGCGGTAATCGAAGTAATGCTGCCTCCTTCACAGAAGATGAAGCAGAATGAGAGACACAACGCACGGGACCAAATGAAAACACACACACCCCCATACACACACCCACATACACACACACACACACACACACACACATACCCCCCCCCCCCCACACACAGCTCATGAGTATATCATCTGTGCCTCTCCTGCCATGCTCTTCCTTTTGGTTTGTTTGGCTGGTGTCGGAATGAAGCACAAGGCTCCCCTCGGTCTGCCTCCCAGACATAAATATATTAAATGTATCACCCACTAGGCTGACTCTGATACGGGAGCAATGATACAAAGTGCTTTTCATTTGTTTGAAGCTGAGCGCTCATTGAAAAGAGCTACTTTGGAAGTCGCCTCACTGGAACCTCTCCTGTGGATTATTTGCAGGCGAGGCACATGTTTTTGTCACTGTGGTACATGCAAGACAGATGGGCTTGCAAAAAAAAAAAACAGACCATCAGAACTGACTGGGAAGAGTGTAGCCCTTTTAACTGTTGGTGTGTGTATGTGTGTGTTTTTTTGTACATCATGGGCTATTTCGACATAAGGGGTGTGCGTTTATTGCCGGTGCATGTTTGCATCCTTAATTGAACAACTCCAGCAGTCAGACTGCACAGGTCGCTTTCTGTTATGGGTCAATGTAAGAATTTGCATAAGCTAGCATCTGCAAAGTAATCACCTGGACGTGTACTTTTGCCAATCTCCACCTGATTTACATAGCTGAGTGAATCTTAATGGACTTACACCAAATGTTTTTCTTGCCTCTGCAAAATAAACATTCAGCATTTTAATTATTATTTACTTTGCTCGTCATCCATCATCGTCACCTTCAAGCCGTTACTTTCATTTCCTGCGTCATACACGCTGCCCTTTTCTAACTCCAATTCAGACTCTAATGTCCACAGATGACTTTGTCTCTCTCTCTCTCTCTCTCTGTCCCTCTCTGGAGGTTGAATTCTAACATCAGAAACCATAGATAACTTCACACATGATCGCAAATATGCCAGGTCTGAAGTGCACCCACTCTGTGGAAAGCTCGGAGCGTTGTCATTAACATCCGTGATCACTATGGTCACTGTGGTAGAGCCGGAGAGACCGCCCATTTGGCCTGCCATGTCTGTTGCCTTGACAACCAGCTCATAGCGATCCTGCGTCTCGCGGTCTAGATCTGCCACTGCTGTCCGAATCACTCCTGTGGAAGAAAGGCAGAAGAGAAGAAGAGAGGGAAATGGAATTAAATGAAAGGTCACATTACTGGCACATGTCCAGCAAAAGTGGAGGTATTCCTTTTTTGTCGCTATTATTAAAAAAAGCAATTAAGCAGACTATAGGGCATATATAGGGCAGATTGTACCGACAGTGCACTTCTCAACCTCTAGTCTCTTCTGTGATAATGTAGATTGTACCAGACACTGGGCTACACAGTCATATAAGTCTTCACTATTAAAATTCACTATTGAAATGCCTACCGCATACAGACAGTCAGTGACTGCATAATAACAATCCTCAAATGTATATATGGCTTGGATTTGAAAGCAGAGCTCTCTTTAACTGCAACTTCCATGGATGGCTTGTCCTCGAGCCTGAACAAACTGAACGTTCTACAAAAATAAATGTGACTTGCTGCAGGAAGGGATGCTGACAACGCCAGAGGATCAGGAGCACAATGAGCAATGTCACAATGACAAAGTTTGGAAATGGGATTTTGGGGGACTTTGAAGAGAAACAAATGTACATGAGTCACTGGACCTGTGACTCTGAAATGTCAACAAGATTGGACTTAACTCTCGCAAGAGGTTGGTTATTATTGCATTTCTGGGTTTCTGGTAAGATGCCAATCTTGGCCATAATGAAGTGTAACACCCCCTATGCTTATACAAATTAAGTTCACTGAGAATATTAAAGGAGCTAATACTTCCAAAGAAAATTAATCCACTGTGGTCAAAGAGAAGTGAAACCTCACAGAAAGCATCTTTTCACAGTCATTGTGGGGTCCCAGAATCACTGTAGGCCTTCCTGGCATGTTGGTACCTCTCCTCCTGCCTTGCTCTGTCACAACACTAGTGCATGCTGTTTTTATTGTTCCTATTGTTTCAATATGTGCACTGATGTGAAGGAAGATAGGTCATAACAAGTTATTGGGATTGCAGTAACCTGTCAAGTACTTGAAAGTTGCCTACTTTAATTAGAGAGCATATTTAAAATCATGTCATCATGGACAACTGCAAAGGAATTTTGCTAAAATGTTGGCAGTGCACAATTTGTGGTTGAACTGTGTTCACAAATTTTAAACCAATACAATGCCTTTGTTATGGAGGTCCAAAGCATGAACACTGCAATTCTGAGGGTATAGTCTTGTCACTGGCAGATGTCTAGGGTTGCTAGGATAAATGAGGATAGTATATCGTCATGATTGTGAAGTGTCATGTAGTATCAAACATAAAATATATATATTTTTTTAATCTTTTGAAGTTTAAACCAAAGGAATAGTCTCGATAATTGTACAGACAGAAGCAGGTCTGTATTTGTTGTTTCCAACCTGGTTCAGCAAAAAGTGATTAGTGATTTAATTTAATTAATATTCTTAGTGATTCACAAATGTGCTGTCCATAATTAGCCTTATTTTAACCACATGAAAAACAAAGGTACTGTATACAGAAGGTCAAAGGTCGTGTGGTTTAATATTCAAATGAAAAAAAGCAAGACTAGTCTTTCAAGCAATTTGCCACCACAAACAAACTATTGAAGGAAGAGGATACATATTTTGTTCAGCCAAGATTTAACTGCTATAATCAGAATGTCTCTGTTCAGACTGGTTTGCATTTTCAGATGTTCAGTGTGTTTGTAGTAGCCAATGTTTATTACATTTATTCTGATGTAATTTATATGTTAAACCTGTTGTGTTATTTTTCTCACTCATTTTCAAAACTTTAATTTAATGTTTAAACTCCTATTTTGGCAAAGAAAGAAGGATGGCCTCTTTAGAAAAGAAGGCTAAGTGTGGGTAGTTACCCAAAGGAGCTGCCAACAAATAGCCTGTAGTTCTTTCTTGGCTCATTTAGAATTTAGAATAATTTAGTTTTAACTATTTATATATTCTGTAACTCTCTAATTTCCTTAATGCAGACCTTAGTTATACGTTATTATTATTATTATTACTATTATAATTATTTATAATATATATATATTTTTCACTACCATCCACATCAACGCCAATTTTCTAGTTAACCTCATTAATTAAAGGCACCGTATGCAACAATTATGCTTCAGGATTAGGGTTAGGATGAGCAGTTTAACCTTAAAATAACAGCTTAAAAAAAATTGGGGCGCTACAATGACATTTAATATGGAGAATTGCGTCGTTGCCATTGGCATAGCAGGGTCGATAGGCATATAACTGC
Organism: Sprattus sprattus; assembly: GCF_963457725.1. Classification (NCBI taxonomy): domain Eukaryota; kingdom Metazoa; phylum Chordata; class Actinopteri; order Clupeiformes; family Clupeidae; genus Sprattus; species Sprattus sprattus. Next base: position 14,482,940 of record NC_137908.1, on the reverse strand, counting down.
GTTATGTAGTTTTACCTGCCGATGCCCGCCGACCTGACTTGTTTACCTTCTGCCGATCTAGTAAGTAGCTTATTTGCCGTCTTGCTTAGTCTTGTGTTGCACTTGCTTGATGTTGTTGACTGTGTAAGGACAGTCGTTGAGTAACTAGTTTGTCATAATGACAAAGTCAGCACATTTCAAGAGATTTCGTTAGTTTTAGCTGCTAGCATACCTTTAGCGAATAGCTATTGTTGCATACGGTACCTTTAAGTTCAGTGTACAGGAGGACTCGCCATTACAGTGTTCAGTGAGAACTATATGTGTCTGTGTTTGTGGGTGTACAGAACTAACGTCTCAGTGACACCCCCCCTCAGAGGCATGTCTTTGCCTAGAAAAACTTTAGTGCAATCATGGAATAGATATTTTCGATCTAAAAGACACATGACACAAAATGCCCTAGGGACATTAGGAGTCTATTAAAATGGCTACAGAAAGAGTTTGCTTTATATCCACTCTTGCTAATGCAAGACACACACATAACTTTGTGACATAAGGGGGTCCATTCTAGATGCTGAACATAATCCATAGCATACAGTAGACTGTGTTGTTTTGCAAATAAACAATAAATGTCCTTTTCAGTTCCCACTGCCAGACTATTAGTGCTTGTCAATTAAATACACAGCCTTGTGTCTCCTCGCCTATGCGCTCACCCACTCCAACTACAGTAGTACCTCCTTCACGGGTTTAACAAGCCTAGGTAAGCAAAGAGTCTAGAGTCAGCAGGCCAGCCCAACTGAGGCAAAGCCATTTATCATCCAGTGCACCGGGGCAAACCAAATCAAGCCCTGCAGGCCCCCAAAAAGAAATCATTAAAAGTTTAGTGCTACTCCCATGGGCCATATTTGCAGGCAACACAAACCTGTGATATACCTGGACGACTACTGTGCAGACGTATCTTTCAGGTGGCCGTCCATGCGTTGAAGTACATAAATTCAGAATGACCACTGAATGCGAACCTCACTGCAGGATTCATAGCTGACGCCAGTAGGAGATATTTCATATTGGTTTGTCCTCATGGACAACACGACAGGAGAGAAATGAGCCGTGGTGATGTGTGTGGATGTCTACGGTATTTACTGTATATGTTTTGAGGTGTTGAACACAGAGAATCAATCAGGGAAGAGCACCAGTAAGACAGTCATCAGCATCGGCATTTCATTTCAATTACTTATGACTTTACCAGTGATCACACAAAAGTTAATTAATGAAATGATGACTGTTGGTATCCAATTATTCACTATTGCACTACTGCATCATTTCAAATTAAAAGATACCACACAATTAAATTAGTCATGGACTAAATGCTTAATTTTCACTATGTCACTGAACACTAACTATACCGTTTTCTATTTACATGTACTCACCATTTTATATTTGACAATTTATTTTTTTAGATTACTCAGCCAGCCCTCACCTGTGTCTCTGTCCACAAAGAAGAACACCTCTCCGTCCAGTACGCTGTACACCAAACGGGCACTGCTCCCGTAGGTGGGATCGTCCGCATCCGAGGCCGCCACCTTCATCACCGAGGTCCCTAAGGGGGTAAACAGCAAACATCACTCTAGAGAATGCAAAGCTTTCCATCACTGCTAATGGCCCCATTACCACGCCCTCTCACAAAACCCAATTATATCTCCTTAAACACATTTACAGGTGCCCCCATGAGTTGCTTTTGTTGGCTAGAAGTGAATTTGTTCACAAAGTTGCTGCTCTTCCAAAGTCAACTGTGCGCATCCACAAGCTGTGGGGCTCCCAACGCAAAGCATATATTTACATTTAGTCACACATTTCAACCAAAGCACAGCCTGGAGTCTATAAAGCTTAATGGCCCAAGCTCCTTTGGGGGAGGTGGGAAATATGCCTCTTGTTGAAAAAGCTTATTTTCTTGTGAGAAAGAAGAAAAGAGAGAGAGAAAAGCTGAGAGAAAACGAGAAAGGGAAAGAGTGAGAAAAAAAAGAATCACTTTCTTGTTTAGGGGAATAGATTTGAGTCACAAGTGGTACCCAAGGACAGAGAAGCGGCCTCTACTGGGGCCGCCACGGCAGGTAATTGCTGACAGCTGGTGGTGTCCACAAAGGTCACAGCTGTAGCCATTCCCCGGGACCTGTCATGCTACTGTCCGGCCACATAATAGCACTATGCTAATTAGGCTAATTAGAAGGAAGTGTCAGAAACCTGTTTGTCTCCTGTCAGCAACTCTGGTCCCGAGGGGAGGACAGGGAAAAGGACAGCATTTTATCATTACAGCCGGTGAGCTACTCCCCGTAAGCCTCCCTCTTTGATCTCGGCTGTCTCTGTCTTATGGCTTTTTAATTATTCTGCACTAAATCTCTTCTCGCCTCTTTAGCTAGCGTTACCACTTCTCAGTTTCTTGTTTCAAGCAAAAGGGCCAGATCAAGAAATTGTCCGCATGGTAATCCGCCAATATATTAGCTGTGGCTGTTTTTTTGTTTTTTTTTGTGACTTTGAAATGCAATGCTTCCCTTCTGTGAGCAAACCTGTATGAGAAACCTGCCATTCGAACAACGTTAAGCATCTTTCATGCCTTCAAATCTTCAAACATGTGGAATCGCTACTGTTGTCTGTCCCGATTCGTTTTTTTCGGCATGGTCTTATCGCAGGGAAACAAACAAAATGCAACAGAATCCTACTTCTTTTTCCTCTCTCTTTTTTTCCCTAGATATGGGGGCTGTTTAATTCCATATACCTGGCTGTGAGGTGGTAATGGGAAAGCCACCCCCTTTCATAGGATTACTTTCTTATCTTAATTTTCCCCAGGTAATAATCAGCATGACGCCCAACTGATTCCGTAAGTCTGGGTATGCCAATGGTGAGAGAACTATATAAATGCAAATGCTTCTTTATTTGGTTTACATTTTAAAAAAGCGAGCGAGAAGCGACTGTGGCTTTGCCTCTCATTAATGCACCGCCCAGGCTTCCCAAGGAAGTCATTAGTTATGGGCTTGGATGTCCTAAGCAGATTTTATTCTGTTGGTGACTCAAGGGTATACAATAAATAATGAAAAATAAATAAATAATCGCTCACAGAAATTTAAGTTTTGGGGTGATGGGCGGAAAAAATAGTGTTCCCCCACCCTCTCTGTTCTAATATTACACTGGGAAGTGCTGGGGCGAGTTTCAGAGCTGTGGCGTATCATTTTTTCATTTCTCCATTTCATGTGTGTTTTATTCTCTTTGCAAATATTTCTCCTCAGCCTAAAAATACAGTAAGCCGAATTGCTTGCAGTTCCTGATCTGCCCCTTCTTTGCTTGACTCCATCCTGCAAGCAAACCTCAACAAAGTTTTTCTATTGAAGACAGTGATTGACAGTATGCTTTATATAAACATATAATGATATTGTTATCATTATCCTTGCACAGTTAAAAAGGGACATCAGTCCAAAATGTCAAGAGAACTTTCATATTCCATTGGAACTCTATACTATAACTCTATACAATAACGTTTCCCTAAACATTACATATCCATTACATAGAAATGTATTTTGTATCAAGGTAAATTAATCAAACAATCAAACAAACAGAGCTAAACATGTGATGCATATCTCTTCAAAACTACAAGTCAGTGTAACAAGGAAGGAACACATGATGCATAACTGAACTGGCCGTGACCATGGAGTTTTTTTTCGAGAACCTCCATTTGCACGAACAAAACCTGTTTATCAACTAAATCGATAGATATTGTCCTAAAAATCAGTTGCACATAGCGAACACATTCATTTTGGCAGTGTTATTGCCGCACAGGAATTGAACCCATGACCTTGGTGTACAATATACTCTACCACTTGAACGAGAGGAATGTTTAACCTACTCTATTTCCATAACCATTTCTTAAAGGGCTGGACTGCTGCCAGGAGGTATATTGGTCTACAGTGATATAACCTCCCTCATGGCACTCACTGAGGTAGTCATACTAGATTAGCGGGGAATGGTATGGCCATAAAAAATACATTAAAGGGCCAGTCTTGAAATTCAAATGATAAAAACTTGCCGACTTAAAAGTCCCCCCCAACTTCCTTTGTCAGGTTGTTTTGATTATTCTGGACCGGCTGGTTACAACTCCAAGAGATATTAAGGGACGATGTCAGTGAGATATTCTCCTCGACATGGTTTATGCAACCCAGCACTCTGTTGATAATCTACATCCTCCAGCATCCAACCTATCTCATTTAATGAATGCCATTAGGGTCAGATTCATCTGGTAATGCAGGTTTTTTTAAGCATATGAGGATAGGCAAGTGAGCAACATTATCGATGCTGAAGCCATCATTTGAACGTGACCCAAACACTTATTGAGAAGACAGAATTTTGGAGATATTGCTTTTTGCCCCTAAATCTCCAAAGAGAGAGCTCCAGGGAGAAAGAGAGAGAGAGAGAGAGAGAGAGAGAGACAGAGAGAGAGAGAGATTTACGCACATATGTATTTAACGGCATCAACACAATCTGTTTCAAACAGCCGCAAACGACAGTGGCTGCACTTAAGGGAGGAGACGGTTCAATTACAGCTCTGAGGAGAGGGTGCCGAAGGAGAGGGCCTGCCACATGCGAGACACCGGACTGACAGCTATTTAAGCACTGGCGTCGTAAAGGAGATTTGTGCCCGTTCCCGTTACCTCTCTCTCTCTCTCTCTCTCTCCACCTCCGAGATGCCACAGCGGGTGGCACGATGCTGCGCAGTGCGTCGGCCACACTCCTCTGCCGAGCCCCTGTCCTAATCACGGTGGACTGAGAGCTTTCCCACCCCAAATCTCCACGTATTATGGATAATTTAGCGGCACCATAAAGCACTGAGGTGTTTTCACATGAAACATTATTCCTCCACCACTTCAGTGGTGATTCATGTGACTGGCTGGCCGACATAAAAGTCGACGGGAGAAAAAAAAAAAAAAAAAGGACGAAGGGGGGTTGGGGGAGTGCTATGTCATAAAAGTCAATGGCCTGCTTACTGTAATTCTGAATGAGGTCCTACAAGGATTTGGTGATAGTATTTTCTCATCCGTTGCGACAGATATATAAATCTAAGCTTTTATCAGGCTGAACCTAAGGTCTTTTATTGAATTGTGCTGTTATTTGTTTAGTGGTGTCAGTAAAGGGAGGTTAGCTCTCAGGTAGCTCTGAACACCTCCCTAACTGTATCTACAGTGTATAATCAATGTTATGATCAATGGACAAGCAGCACAAACAATCACCACAACACTGGCTGGAATGCTAAATGTACAACCGCTAATACAGGACAAAGCTAATTTGTTTGGCAGGTGTGCAAAGCTTCCACAGGCTGATTCATTTTAACGGCTACAGGAGGGGCATAAAGTGGAAGCACGGTTAGAGTTTCATGCTGCTTGCCTCTGCTGCGGCTTGTTTGGATAAAACTAGGATAACAGACTTCTTCCGTCTCCCTCAGACAGCGGATGGTTGCAATAAAAAAACACCATGCCCCTTCCCTATATTCTTAAACACACTTGTGTGTGTGTGTGTGTGTGTGTGTGTGTGTGTGTGTGTGTGTGTGTGTGTGTGTGTGTGTGTGTGTGTGTGTGTGTGTGTGTGTGTGTGTATTAGGGCTGTAACGATATTGGATCGAACCGAGAAATCGCGACACTCTGGGCCACGAACCTGCATCGCGATGCGAGGAGGCAGAACCGCGACATGCCCTCAGCGGTCACTTGATACAAAAAGTTTGGTTCGCTAGTAAAGGCGGCTGCTTGCTTCAGCGTTGGGGTTAATTGTTGCGCAAAATTTACTCAGTGCAGTTCATGCTCCCAAAGGTTGCGCGTGTTGTCATGAGCCTGCCATTTGCTTGGCAGATTGAAAGCTGTTTCCCTAACAGAAAGTCTGAAGCTTGAAGTTCTTTTCAAACCTTTGCTTGGGTAGCACTGCTAAACTGAGCAGACATGCAGACTACATTTTAGTAATCTCATCACGTAACATTCGTTTTCTAAAAACAATCACATAGTATTGCATGTTTTACTGTGGTAGAAAATACGTTAGCTTAATGCTAACCTAGAGACCGCGCTAGGTATTAGCATCAATTCATTCACGTTAATGTTTTTGTATGAGCCTGACATTTGCTCTGCAGATAGATAACAGGTTCCGAAGTTTGTTGAATGTTTTTCAACAGCATTGCTTTGAGTAATAAAAACCTCAATATTTGGTTATAAATTGTTTCTTCATTTTTTTATAGCTCATACTTATTATAAAGTGAATTAGAAAATAATAATAATAATATCGTGGGGTGTATCGAACCGTGGGTCAAGAATCGTGATACGAATCGAATCGTGAGGTAGGTGTATCGTTACAGCCCTAGTATGTATGTATGTATGTATGTATGTACAATGTATGTATGTATGTATGTATGTATGTATGTATGTATGTATGTATGTATGTATGTATGTATGTATGTATGTATGTATGTATGTATGAATGTTTGTGTGTATGTATGTATACAGTATAAACTCAGATATATATATTTGGTGGGTGTTTTTGAAACTGATGCTGCCACTAAAGGAAATGCAGTGTGTAACTTGGAAGAGGAGGCAGCACTGTCAATCAGGAGAGATGACACAAGGTGGGTCAGAGAGTCAGAATTCTCAGGCACAGGCCTCATGACCCCACCTGTCTTGCCATGGCCAGAGGCCCCTCAAAACAGCCCATCAATCACACAATTACACTGGCACCATCCGTCAACTGATGTTTCTGTCAGGGACTGATCTGACCCTGGACGCATCCTGCCCTGCTGAGGCAGTTTAATCGTACATCTCATGTGGCGGGTGGTGGTGGTGGTGTGTAGTGTGTGTGGGGGGAGGGGATCTGTAAGGACAGAAAACAGGGATGCTTTCACCAAACTACAGATGATAGCAGTGACATAAAATAGATGTTGTTTACCAAGTACCTGTGCCTTTGGAGATAATATCAGCACACGATTTGAGAATAATAATTCAGTGTCAGAGTCGGATGAGGCTCTGGACACTCAAATTGTGGTTGTGCATGGATATTCAAAAAGAGAGCGTGTAGTGCTGAGAACATGACAAGATGCTCTCAAGACCCTTTTCTTTTGTTCTACATGGCATCTCAGTGTCTCCTGTGGTGCACCTGAAAAACTGAAAAAGATCTATGCACTCTGACATGGAGGATTTGTGTTGCATGATTATCTGTGAAGGCCCCCGTTTGTGAAGCAAACCGTTTTGGATTATTTTCAACATGAGTCACTGCAACATCTCTAAGTCATCAATGAGGACAAAGATAGCTCATCCTTTATAGCCATGTTGAGCAAAGTGCGATGTACAAGAGTCATATTATTTTTGCATGTAATGCAAGAAGCTACAAAGTCAAAGCAGGGCAAACTAGCCAAAGCCTAAATATTTAAACCTTTACTTTGGCTAGAATGGCCACAAAGAGCAAGGGGAAAGCATCCTTCTCAAATATTTATGGTTTTGTTTTTAATAACACAGACAGAGTTTATCAAATGAGCAGATCTTCCTGTGCCAAGTAAAAAAATATAATGTAAATTATAATAATAGCGTGCATGACTCTAATTTTGTTAATTTAAAAACATCATCAAACAACTAATACTAGGAGCCATAACTGCATGACAGGGTAATATTAGTTGGGTCAGAGCAGAAACACTACGTGTGTGTGTGTGTGTGTGGGACTTTACTTTTATTGACACACACACACACGCACGCACGCACGCACGCACGCCAGACACACAAACACACACACACACACACACACACACACACACACACACACACACACACACACACACACACACACACACACACACACACACACACACACACACACACACACACACACACACACACACACACACACACACACACACACACACACGTCTACAAAGCAACTATATGCATTAGCAAACACATCATCAATAATACAGCATATCTTTGGTAAAGTGACTTCATCCATCCTGAGTGCATCACTTGAGAGGCATGCCAAACATCTTTGTCGCACAGGTGTTGTGTCAGTGCTTTCAGGGATCATATTTCCTGTCCCCTCGTACCAAGCCCACTGTTTCAAGAGTGTTCTGGCTTTTTTTTTTTTTTTTTTAAGTGTTGTATACAGCAAGTTTTAACATTGGCTGTTTTATAACCCATTGAAATTGCCAAACATACCGGGTAGTCTCAAGTATACAGGAGTGAGAAAGCTTTGCTTGATAACACTGGGAAAAACAGACAAACCTGAAATGGATTTTCACAACTCTTTACTTTGGAAAGGGCAGCACAGGTTTCATTTAAAACCTCGAAAATAAAAGGTAATATTTCATATGCAAAACACAAATGGTAAATGTTGTAAGGTAGAGTTCGTATTAATGCAAGGATGGCCAATCAGTCATCACCCATTTTCACATCAAGTGCAGCTCCCCAGCTGAACTTAGCGCCCCTATGCGTATAATGACCAATTAGGGGAGGCCTCAAATGGAACCGTAACTGGTGAACTCAGACTCAGCCTTTGCTCCTAATGGAATACTTGTCTTTCAAACAGACCTGCATATGATTACTTCTCCTAACGTTAGGCTGATCCTAGCATTTATTGTTGTCCTTCGCCAAATGCCCAAACGCTTCAAGGTGCATTACCATGAATCTGTTCTCTATTTCCTCTGCGCATTTGAAAGTCATCATTTACAAAACGCTGTACCTTTTAAAGATGGTTCTCAGAATATTACTCTGTAGGGCCTTTTCTCTGTCCTTTACCTTCAAAACCACAGAGCAACACTGATGGTTTGAAAAATCATAATCATAATCTGTCATACATGAGGTATACATCTTTGTACACATAATGTACGTTCTATCAATTGTCATGTGAAAGGGTGCTTGTGCGTTTTCTTGTTTTAGGTAACTGGATGGATACAGAAGGAATGCAGGCACAATGATAAAGGAAGCTGCCTTCGCTATCAGTGCTAGCAAGCATCATCCACAGAATTTGCATGATGAGAAGTAAAATACCCTGTATGCACATGAAACAAACATAATTTTCTCTTCTGACAAGATTGAAAAAATGTCTTACTATTGTCTCTGAAATACCAGCAACTGCATAAAGACTAAAAACCTGGCCTAGATTGCTTTAAAAGATATGAAACACACTAAATGCAGGATAACCACTTCCCCCATGACCAATGAGTTTAGCCTCCACATGACGAAATGACTGCATCATTTCCAATGTCACAGCGTATGCGTATGCAACACATTTCATGTATTTGTCATGGTCGGATTTATAATTATTCAGAGCTTCAGCATTACTTTTCAACACATGAAAACATTGAGATGTGTGTCTTTTGTACATGCAAGGCTGTTATTTATTCTGCTGCGCTGCCATTGGTCCTAACTGATATTCAGTGCATGAAAAATGTGTTTTACGACATGGATTTTATTACTGGGTGACACTACAGGCGAATGTTTTAAACAAACTCCCTGCGTGCAACTCCTCTGGCTGGCTTTGGTGGTAGTCCTCGTCGAGTTAACCGCAACTCAGCGACCCCCGCAAACACTTTGATTAATGGCAAAAACAAATGCTTTTTGGTCCCGGACTTTGTATTTGAAAGCCACCAGCAGCAACTGGCCAGCGAACGAAAGAGTGGGCAAGCATAATTGGAACGTTAAGTGAAAATGAATATGCTGGGGGCTTGTTCCTGATTACTTTTTTATTATTATTGCAGAGAGGTAATAAAACAGCACAGCGATCATGCATCGGCACCCACTCCGATTACATCTCATTTTTCCTCAGATCGCTAGCTTTCACTTTTCCTCTGTTAACTCGCACTAAGCATGCCAGGCATCATGGTACCTCACACATTAACCAATACTTTCATAACACCTTTCATACTTTCTTCATACTTAAACTCATACTTACTTACTCATATTTTAACAACTACAAGTATGTGTCATGACAATGCTGCACTGATAAACAGTAGTCCTACTAACATTTGTGTGAGGTGATTGTGTCTCTATGAAAATCTTTACACAAACCACAAAAGCTAATCAATCATGTCGGCGCACTCTTTGTTCCTGCTTTAAAAAGCTTTAAAAAAAAAAGAACATGGTATATCTTTTCAGGATCACATCACTGGAAGACAGCTCTAAACCACTAAGCCATTATTTACAGTGAACCCCATCTGAGCAACCATACTGTTGAGCTCTTGTGAAGGCTTTTACCAGGCTGTTGTCAGGGCTGAGAAGTATTGACTGTCTCCTGTCAAGTTTGGCTTTGATGGAAGGCTGGTGACCTTATCACCAGCATGCTAAAAGTGACGCCATTAGGAGTTGTTCTACAGGAGAGCAAATATGAGGCGAAAACAAACGGGGAAATGCTTGACTAAGCACTACTGTTATCTCATTAGAGCCGCCACTCTGTCCGATGTATAAAACATGAAGTGCACACTCATTTAATGTGTAATTTGACTGAGAGGTAAGTGAATGAGTGGTGCAGACGGAGGAAAGAGGGAGGGTCGGAGCGTTTGCGGTTCTCGTTCTTCCCTCCCTCTATCTTTCTCTCTGTCCCTCTCTCTCTTTCTCCCTCTTGCCTCTGCACACACTGCAAGCCCCCCAAGTCCTGCATATGAACATGCTGAGGAAGCAGGAATTAATTCCAATCAGGTGGTTCACAGTGACAGAGTGCTCGAGCCATTGCATTTACTATCACACGCTCTTAAAGCATTTGCAAACAGTCTTGCTCACACAAACACACACACACACACACACCCACACACAACAGACAACAGATTTCTGCCATTACAATCTCAGCTATTAGTGGAATCGTCATTAAACCTTATCATGTTGTCTTGATAACTAGGTCAAGATCAATACATATTTATACTGCTATTTGTGGGAGATGATTAATATAAGCCGCTAGAGCAGGTGACAGTTGATGAATGGAGCATTAATAATCAAAGCTGCACCTCAGACCACAATCAAGGTCCCACATAAAGTGTGTTTCGTCATTACTCTCCTCAGTGACAGATTTGTCATTTCTCCGGCACTCGTTTCTTACCTATAGGTGATAACTCTGCGACACTCCCTATGTAAGGGCCCTCCAGGAACTTGGGCTCGCTGTCGTTGATGTCCTGGACCTTGATGACGAACTCGGACTCGGGCTCCAGCGGGGCGCTGGAGTAGCGGTCGCGGGCCTGGGCGCGGAGCGTGTAGTGGGCCTTCTCCTCACGGTCCAGCTTCTGCGTGGCATGGATGTCGCCTGTGATCTCATCGATGATGAAGATGGTCCCTGCGCCCTCCCCCGAGATGGTGTACTTGATCATGCCCTCACCGTTGTCGGAGTCGGAGTGGATCTGTGGGTCAGACACATGAATGAGTGACACTTGCGATGAGGAGGGAATCCCCACAGTTTCTCTCAGGTTCTGCCCCCGCTGCAAAGGGGAAAAACAGCCGTGCCTGTCATGGAGTAGAATTGGTGTGAAACAGCACCACAAAGGGCTGAACTATGATACTCCTTCATCCCAAATGTTTGGCTAGCATTCAGACAGAGGAAATCTGAAACCTGGATATGAGTGAAATAAATTCATCTGGAGGTTTTAAAACTACTACTGGCCCTGTAATGTCATGTAAGGTTGGTAAAAAAATGCATTTCTAGAAACACCTCAGAAGCATATCCTGTAAGAAATACTACATATTATCAATACGAAGGGCTACATGACTCAACCTTGAAACATCAAGAAAGAAAATTGAAGCATAAAGGAGGAAGTCTCTGTTAAATGTACAGACGTACCACACAGCAGCGTCCCTTTCTTAAGGGTATGTGCAGACTGCACTGCAGCACACCTTCTTCATTTGCACATTTCAGCATGGCATGCCCTTCTCTGAAAAGGGCTTCAAATTATCAGATCAAATTCATCTCCAAGGCTGCTAAAGGTATGACTGAACACGAGAGGGAGAGTGAACTTAAACATCCCTCGCTATAAATCTGCCAAGACTTCCCCCTAATGTGATTGCAGGACATTCTCTCAGCCTTACAGCCTTTGGCTCCATCACACTTTTTTTTGTCTGCTGGCCTCGGTTCCTCTGTCGCCCATTATCATTCAAAAGTGGTTGCAGCCAGGGCCCATCATCCAAACAGCCATGGACTGAAGGGAGGGGGAGAACCCCCCCCCCATCTCCTCTGTTAATATTTTATAAAGCCTTAATTAAATATAGGATTCGATCACCCCCTTGGGGATTTTCATTAAGTATTTGTCATAAAACTGGGGGAATAATGCAAGCCTGGCCTCCGTATGGCATTTTTTCCCCATTTCATTTTGAATCCTCCCCGAGTCAAATAAAATGAACTCTCAGAAAATATACACTTTTTGGGTGTGGGCATCAATATTTCAGTACGAATATAAAAAAAAAAACTCCTCCAATAGCCAGACTGTGAAAGTGCAATATCTGAAGACGAGCTGCCGCCATAAAACGCAATCCAGCTCTCCCTGATTGTTCCAAAGGGAAAAAAAACACTAACTGCAATTTTCATCGCTTTAAACTAATTAGAGTGTATTCTGGGTATACAGATTAACTCAAAAAACAGAAGAAAAAACAAAAAGCACTCTCTTGCTCATGAACAAGAACAATCGTTAACAAACCCACCCACAAACCACACCAAGACAGAGATCCTTTCAGACACTTTTCTTCCCTACTAGTAATTACAACCCACAACAGATAACCCCCCCCCCCCCCCTTAAGGAACATTTGTCCATACATCATTCACTCCTCACTGCTGTAACTGTGGCTGTGTCTGAGCACTGGACATCAAACAAAAGGTCAAAGAGAGGGCTCCTGCTAAGCTGCAGCCCCAGACACCAGCATCGAGCCGTTGCCATTTTTCAGCAGCATGCAGCTTGGCTGCTAATAGATTCTTGCAAAAAACAATGAGGATTTGAGCAAAGCTAATCAGCAGTCATAATTTGTTTGCGGTGTCAACTTGTTTGAACCGACGTGTCGAGAAAGACAGTGTTGGGATTGATTTCTCTTCTCTTTTTTTTTTGTTTTGTTCAGTTTTTTATTTTTTGTATCTTCCACAGCGGCAGGGCCAAGAGAAGTTAAACTGTCAAGCTGTCCTTCAACAGAGATATCAGAGACAGGCTGATAGGAAGTTCACCGGTCTCACTTCTGAGGCAGACTGGCTGAGAGTCAGGCAGACCCCTCTTTAAAGAGTAAATCCGTCTTTAGAGAAGACAATCTTGCCATAGATCAACACTGAGATAGACACAGAAAGATGGGATATGCACTTGGTTAAAAAAAATCATCACTATTATGTGTGTTGGTGTGTGCGTGCATGTGTAAGCACGCATGTGTGTGTGTGTGTACTTGTGTCCAACTGTGTGTGGAGTGTCTGAGCCAGGCCAGCGGTGGCGGGTGGCGGTGTGGCACAGCCCCTGGTGGGTGAGGGCTGCAGGGGGAGGAAGGACGGAGGTAGGGGGGTGACCTCCCTCTCCTGGGTCATCAACCTAACCGAGTGCTCAGGCAGGACACTCACTATGAAGGGATTCAGATTCTATCTCCCTTTTAATATTAGACAAGTGTAGTAACACACTGAGTAGTCACAAACTGTATCGTGCCACTGAACTGAACAAAATGTACCAGGGAGAGAGAAATGGTCTCCATAACTACAGACTGAATTAGTGGTATTCAGCAATCTTAATGAAGTGTGTCTGAGTCATCCACATACTGTATATATAACATTAACAGACCACATTACATAGACAGCTAAGCTTCAGAACTGAAATTGAATTAAATTTCAAGACTTTTTATACATCTTGATAAATGTCCAGCAGTAATGTATGCAAAGCAAGGGCTTTTTTTCTCAGACACTCACTATGCATTTCTTACATCAAAGACATCAAAATGTATTTTACTTAATGGTCTAATTGTGTGTAGATCCAGATTTCCCTCTTTATGATCCAGAGTTCCCTCTCCTTCTTTGTAGAGATTTGTTTTCAATAGTATAAAAATATTGTTTTGTACTGTAGCTATGTCAAGTCCTGAGACCCAGACAGTCAATCTGTGGATTTAGCAGAAAATATAAAAGACAAATGATTGTCCATTATTTTTTAACCACACATAAATATTGATAAAATCACACTGCCATAGTGCCACATATTTCGCATATCTATATAAAAATATAAGAAAGGTAAAGAGGAGAGATCAAAAAAAACCTCTTGCTCAGTTTTGCATCATTCAACCCTGACTCAGAAGCTTATCGGACATTTTCATTGATTCTGTCACTGAAGGCAACATGTAACACATATACACATAGACACTCAGCCCTCCCTACACTCTAGTGTAGGTCTTTAAAACCAATTCCAGTCTTCTACAAGCAGGAAGTATTGGGATCCACAAAGAAACAAAACCTGGTTGCACATTGTTGGCTCACAGCAGACCTCTATAAGATGTTTTTATTCAGCCGTGCCTTTGTTCAGAACTGCTGTTCTGTGGCTGAAGGCCATTTTCAAGAATTCTTCCAACGTATGGAAAACGTCCCTCATGGATAACACAAGGTCAGGAGAGTATAACGTATGACCACCCCTCCACCCAACCAATCTCCTCCTTCAACTCGGGTAACTTGTGAGCTGAACCTGTGTGCCCAAGGACATTTAAAAGCGGAAAAAGAAAAAGAAATCTTGGATACGTGAGGGGAAGGGAGTCATTGCAGTCCTTTTTTTAAATTGGCAACCTGTTACGTGTAACTGAATGCACATCTGGTTGGGCAGGATTTCGGACACAAGCAATGCGCGCTGTGACAGAAAGAGGTTGATGGAGAGGAGGGTGAACAATGACCAGAGCTCACTATGAGGGGCGGGGGGGGGGGGGGGGGGGGGGGGGGCGCGCTTACCACAAGTTACCAGAGAGCTACATTTTCAAGTAAAATGTCCTGCATGGCAGCCAAGGAGTCAACTGGGGACTTTGTGGTTTAAGTGAGAAGTTATTGGACTCTATTGTGCTACTTATGAAAACAATAACAACAATATCTGCAAATCAGCGAAAATGATGTGTGTGTGTGTGTGAGGGCTACACTTTTCACTTTCTCATTATTTAAGCTTTGTCCTCTCATGACAACAAATAAACATTTGAGGTAAAAAGTGGGGGTCTGTGGATCGGCTAAGGGGCAGGGAAATTCATTATCCAAATGTGTTGAACAAAGCTGCCAGTTTATTGCACAGTGAGTGACCATTTAGGAAAAATCATATTTCATTGCTGAATTAATGGCCAGGGCAGCCTTGGCATCTTTGCTGAGTTGGAGGGAAGAGGAGGGGGGGGGGGGGGGGGGGAGAGAACCTGTTCTAAATGGCCACTGCTGATAAAAGGCATGGCGATCGTATTTAATCCTATATTGTCCTAATTAAAGTCTTTGATACCCTCAGCGATGGATGAGTCCAGCAACACCAGCAGGCACTATTAATAGTCTTGGCTCGTGCCCTGGCTTCATGGGGTGCAATAACTCTCTGTAATTTTATTAATAAAATCATCTCTCTTCCCCCACAACGCATTCCCATTTAAACATCCACTCCTCTCACCCCCCCACACTCCCCCTGCAATGAATCACTTCCAAATGTGTCCCTCCTCCCGTGCTGGTCTCAGCCCAGCCTCACCAAAGTAGGACTAATGTTGTCTAAAAGTGGTAGAACACAGAATCATGGGAGGTAGGTGAGAGACAGTTTTAGGGCCTCATTTGAGGATTATCTGAGCCAGGGTTATGCTGACACATGCATGGCCTAAGTCTATTTTACTGCTGGCAGTATGCAAAAGATAATCTATGTGGTACATTTGCATTCAGTTCAATCTTACAGCATGAATTTGTTTTTACACTAATGTGTCTAGACAGTAATCTAGACGCATCATTATCGATAATCACAATCTCTATTGCATTCCATGCTTCTTTTCTCTGCTGCTCCAGCCAATTTTCAAAAAAACAAATGAAGGAAAACAACGAAAAGCAATGAAAAGCATATTACCTTTCCGACATATAGAGGTTCTGTTCCTGTGTACTCCTCCACCACGAAGAACTGGTTCCACACCCATCCTCTCTTCACCCGCTCATGGGACATGTAGCCCTGGTCCTGGGCTCCGGGTCCCGTTAGCACGTTGCTAGTCCTTACTGTCTCTGCTTGTCCCCAGCTGAAGCACTGCAGAAGCCAAAGAGTCACTGGCAGCAGAGAGGCCCCTTGCCTCCAACAGGGAGCCATGTCAGGTCTACATGTGGTGGGGTGACAGACACTTCAGGCAAGATGAGGGGAAAGGTCTCAGAAGACACACCCCAAACCCCACATAGATCCAAAGTCAGTGAACGAAAATATTCCCTTTATGCTATAGTTCCTGGAAATTTCTTCTCATCTGTAGATGTTTACCACTTGTGTATGTTGACAAAGTTCAGAGAGGAAATGGGTGCAAAAATAATCAGTTTTTTTAACGTGAAATTCACTTTGAGTATGCCAGAGTTTCCTCAGTGTTTAGTCCCCGTGTCTGCCCTCCATTAACACTCTTTCAGAACCGGAGTACTGGGACGTGCTTTACAAACAATATCGAAGAAGTTGATAATATAAAGTATTAAGAAATAAGAAACATAGTTGGATGTTTAGAGAGCCATAAAAGAACAAGGCATGATCCCAGTTTGCTTTTTTTTTTTTTGACAGATTCTGCTTTAAATCATCTTTTTAAAATGCAAAGAAATGCAAACCATGGACAGACTGACACTTCTCTCTCTCTCTCCCTGAGATTTCAAATTAATGTCAATTTGAAGCAGAAAATACCATAAAATGTCAGAAAGGACAGCCTAATTTACACATGCTGAAATACATGTACCTAATATCAATTTCAAAGAATCTCAGTACTTTCAGGATAAATAAATATCTTTGATTAGAAACATCCTTCGCATATCCATGTACATACATCAACAGATTACAGATTGTTGCTGTGGCTTTGATGTTGATCTCTCTTGTTCAAATAGTTGTTTTGTTCTCAATTAGAATAATGGAATGTATGAGAAGTGCATGAAAGAAGCATGAAATATATGCTGCATCTGGTACAAATTCTTCTGTTGAGGAGTTCTGCTGTTTAGAAGTCTTTGACAAGCCTTTATCCACAGCTCTCTTTCCTTCTTCAGGCCTTGTTGAGACTGTTTCCGTAGATGAGGGACATCCATGAGGCTTTGCCCTGTAACAGAAAAAGGACATATTAGTGGTACAGTTTGTGATCATGACTGTTCGTTTAAAGGTACAGTGCATGACTATTATCCCTTACACTTTTCATCACATTCAGTGGAATTATACTCATGTCTCATAAAAACAAATGGCTAGGACTGAGCCATTAACCATTCCAGCCAATCAACAAAGGTTTCTTCAGGAGCATGGAAAAGAGGGGTGTATTCGGATGCAGTGGCGGCTCCTGAAAAAATTCTCAGGGGGGGCAATTTTTTTGATAATGATTAAGGCGACCTATTCAGTAGGTACATTAAGTTATCCGATTTACTCATACAGCAAAACCTTCCACTATTGGCAGCAACCAACAGTAATATCTCCCCTCTTTCTACGTAGCTAGAGTAGCAAGATACAAGTGGAACGCTATGGAAGAAAGTTACATTCAGGAGCCTTCATAAGCAAACATGATGTGGCTCCACATTAAATGATCCCACTTTTTCATTATCCACACGTCTCAAATGTTGTATGATGTAGCTGAACAGGACACATGATATGTCCACTAACAACAGAAAGAAGGGGGCAACATACGTCAAAACCAACGATATTTATTGACTGATCTTGAAAGTATTGGCTTACAAAAGCAAAATAAGTCATCACATTAAAAATTATTTAAAGTTAGTTCACACTGTGAAACCTATGAAAAGTGACAGTGGTATATAGATACAGACCGCGTTAGCCACTTCAGGACCGCGATTTTCTTTTGTTCCAATTTCCCTCCAATTGTAGAAAACTGTTGAATGGATACTTTTGGTCTAGGAAGTCCTAATTGTTTTTTTGGTCAATTTATCTTCAAAATTACGCTGACTAAAAAGAAGTTTCTGTCAAAGAGCGGATGGAGTTGTTGTGCTGAACAGGTGCCATCTTGACATGCCTTTTGTCGAAGCTGTGTGACGTCCTCATTGCGTTTTACCCTAGGCTTTTGCGTCGCTTACTTATGACTAGACTTGGAGGGGCTCGCCCTCCCGGAAGCCATAGAGAATGCATTGAGAGAGCTCTGTTTTGTGAAAAAAACGCATTTAACATGGGAGTCAATGGGCGAGGTCTGGGGCGATTTTCATTTCGCACAAGATCGCCCTGAAGGGGCGGGGCCATTTGAATCACGACTCTAGGCTGACTGAATGACTGTTACCTGATTCGACAAAGACATACAGAGGCATATCAGACGGTCTAGTGGTAGAATCTGACAGAAAAAAAAATATGAAATTTACATTGACATGTAGTCGTAAATGAATTTCTACATCAGGAATTATCATTTTTTAATTTTTAATTTTTTAATTTTCTTCCTTTTCCCATAGGCAGTGCGTCGCCCCAATCGCCCTTATGGACGAGCCGCCACTGTTCGGATGGCTACTTAGCTCAAAAACCTGATTCAAGAACTTTAAATGTTAAAACCGTGACACTGGTGAGATATTGTGGTATGGTAAGAATGAAAGGTATGGTGTGTAACTTTCACAATGCATCTATAATACAATGGATACATACTGTGTGTGGGGTTTCTAGCGAGATCAGGATGTATGCAAACATTTACCAGCCCTAAATCTTAAACATTCCATGGATTCTTACTGAATACCACATAAATAAATAGGGGTAAAGGAACATTGTTGGTTATGTACAGAATAAATCCTCTATTTTTGTTTCCTGGGGCCATAGCCTTCGCAGCATGAATCCCAATAATGTGCCCAGCGCGAGAGCAATGGCTTCCACAGGTAACCCAGTCAGGTGTGCTGGGAGCGGGGGAGGGCCGGCAATACATCACAGACACAGCATGAGCACATCAGGCCCAGCAGCACAGGGACAGGGTAGGCCAGCTGATTAATTACATGAGGAAGCGCTAACTGGATAAAAGTATTAATCAATTAATTCGATGCATTGCAGCAACAGTCCCTAATAGTTCAAACAAACATCACGCGAGAAAGGGACGCTGATAAGAGCCGAGGTCCATTGTGGGGCGAGAGAGAGTCGGGAGAGATGGTGATTAATGGTCTTTGTGAAACCTTCCACACAGTACACACACACACACACACACACACACACACACACACACACACACACACACACACACAGGACAACAACAACCACAACATAGTGTGGCTGAGATATCGCAACCTCAAGGCCACAGACAGTAGAACCAGCAGGCTTAAGAGTCAAGAGGAAATCTTTTTCACACCTCTGGGTGTTTAACCTTTTGTACCCCTAGGCTTTGGTAGAACTTCACATTTGAAAACTCCTGTGGAATTTCAACCCTTAACTTTGTCTGAAACACAGACTATATTGCTTCAGTACAGAGCATGTGACTTTTATTTTAACATTGCGGACTGGTCCGTTCTTCCCACTATAACCAGAGAACATCCATCTAAATTCCTTCCTTTGTGAGAAGAGTAGGACCAACACAAAGGAGCTCAACAGATGTAGGGGAATACACCATGTGAAGTACTCTGTCACGACCGTATAAATGGAGTTCTTTTCAAGTGACAGCATTATTTTCATACTCATGATACTATTATGAACAAAACAATCGTGCCGCAAATAGGATATTTACAGCTGTTGGCCATGTTTACCACGTTTTGTCCTTTTGTTTTTTTGACACTTTATTTTTTTTTAAAGTTTTATCACAGATACAGAGGGTCAGAAAATTAAACAAACACACAGATTGACAGAAAATAATACAAAAACAAAAAACAACCATTAACATGCTGGATTGCATTGATCTCATAGGCGGAGATCCCGGGGGGGACATGTATGGAATCAGATCAATGCCATAAATATTTTGTAATCTGTAATATAGATTTTGTATCTGTAATATAGATGTTGTATCTGTGAAACCATCTACACTTTCAAAACCTATCTACAGATACGGATTTCAAATACGAAATGTATAGATACATTTCTACACTTTCAAAAACTATCTTCACTTTCAAAATCCATTTACAGTTACGGATTTCAAAATACAAAATGTATCTACACTTTCAAAAACTATCTTCACTTTCAAAATCTATCTGCAGATACGGATTTCAGTTACGGATTCCAGTTACGTATTATGGATACGGATTTCAAATACGAGTTACGGATTTCAGTTACGAATTACAAAATCTTTTTGGCAGTGTTTTAACCAGCTTTCTAAAGAGCCAATCAGCGCTTATGGCAGATTTTCTAACGCGCCAATCAACACATTGTATCCTGTACTGACTAGCCAATCAGCGCTAGCTTGCTGCAACTGCTGGGAGAGTTGAGTGAAACGGTTATGCAGGCAGCAGCAGTTCACTGGAAACAGACACCAAGACACCGAGAGATGGCACAGGTAAGAAGGCCTATATTTCAAGTTGTTAATAAAGTAATTGTAAAACGCACAATCATAGTCAATGGTTTTCACTCCACACTTCGTTCCACCTGTTACTCAGATCCTTGTCGTTGTATGGAAGATAGTATGAACTGCTTTGGTAGCTAACGAAAGCTAACGTTAGCATGCTTGTGACCGATTCACATTTAATTAAGATAACCATGAACAGTATTCATATGACCCATTATCACGATGAGAACATTTAGCAAACAAACTGCTATTGTCTTGTTCTCCAGACACATGCAGAGGTGGTGGTGGGGGTATAACGTTAGGTGCATCCTCAACTGGATAATGACCAGCCTGATCTCAAAACCACCTTGCAATGACATGTCATTTTCGTTTCTTTTCATGACACTTTGGGGTAGCCTTCTTGTAACCATTTTCTGAAGTCCTTGAAAACGCTTTATTGTGTATTTTTTGTGGAAGCGAGTTTTACGCAAATACACTAGTTAGATCCATGGAAGTTGATGGAACAGTTGATCTAGGCCAGGGGTGGCCAAACTAAGTAATTGTTTGAAAATTGATGCACTTAACATTAACTTTCTGCATGGACCATAAGCAAAAAAACACAATAACCTAGAGTCTAGTCACTTAAGCATAACACGTACAGACTCATAGACAGCAGCATAAAAAGGTCATAATGGAACTGGGGTAGGACCTCTCTGCAAGGGTCAGATCAGATCCCTAAAAAACAAACTTCTTCAGTGAAGTCAAGTGTTGGATCTGGAATTGTTCCCTTCTGTCCATCCAACACCATGTTAATTAATCAACTTGTTGTGTATCTCGATCTCCCACTTTACATTTATTTTGCATCTTATTTTATTTGGGTTTTTCTGAAACATGTTACATGGTCTCGATAGTTTGCATTTACTTGTCCCTTTTGGAAGGGATTTGATACAGTATAAATAAAACAAATGTTTTGAATGTATATGTTGCGTCTGTCTGTAATTATCTATACATTTGATTAGAAGTTCCTGGTTATAAATTATAAAGTTGAGGTACATTATAAACTATTGCAGTGTGCGATTTCAAATTCCTCTTAAATTATTCTGCTATACTAACTTAACCCAATTAAAGTGAATTCTGTATAAGAACTCATTACAATGTAAAATTATAAATTACTACAATTTACAGGACAGTTAGCTGAAGTGAGGATTAAAAGTTATTACAACGTTAAATAATAAGCTAGCACTGTCCTTGACTGTAAGTGAAAATCAGGTGGATGTGTGTATGCACAAATGGCTACACTATAACTGCGTATGGTTGGAACAGTGATCTAAACATTATTTTCCCTTTGATGTTTGCTTTCAGAAAAGAAAGTTCATCTGGAAGTGTCCCTGTACAAGAGATTTTATCTACTCTTGCTGAAAAGATCAACCAGAACCAAGTCAACCGGTTCAACATAAACCGTGCTGCTGTGCTTGATGGTGCCATTCGGGGCTTTAAAAGAATCTCGTTTGACCCAACACACAGGATAAGTGTGAGATTTTCGGACGACAAAGGAACAAGTGAAGAAGCTGTGGAACTTGGTGGTACAAGAAGAGAATTTCTTCGACTGCTTACAGAAGCTCTTGCACAGTCTTCAGTGTTTGAGGGAACAGAAGGGAACCTCAACTTGGCTCTTGATTCATCAGGTATATGGCTCCCATACCATTTTGAACCTCATAGTGATTTTAATCCTTTGAAATAATAGACTAACACTGTAAAAAGCCAGTGTGGCTACCCTGGTACCAAAGAGGGTGCTGAACTCAGATTACGAACTGTGATTTTAAGGCATTTCCATGGCAAAAGTTAAAAGGTTATGCTAACACTACCTAAATTCTACCTCTCTTTTTTTTCAGCTGTCAGAGAGGACAGATACTTTGTTACAGGAAGGGCTATTGCATTAAGTCTGGTACATGGAGGGCCTTCACCAAATTTCTTCTCTCAAACACTGTTTGACTGCATTGTTCAAGGGCCAGAGAAATCAAGACCAAACCTTGGGGACATCGCCGACTCCGACATCCGTGAGAAAATACAAAAGGTTTGATGCATTTTCATTTCATCATATTCAGCATTCTCTATCTATCTGTCTTATCATTTGTGCCCCCAATTCAGTTAAATGGATCAGCTTATATCCGTTTTACACTGTGGTATTATGCATCTGCCACAAGATATCATTTTGGATGTGACGAAGTGCCCAGGTTGCGTTCATTGGACTGAAGTAGTCTTACCCAATTAAAAGTAAAATCATATCACTGGCACGTCATCAGCCACTAACGTCAAAGTTACGATCACTTCTAGCAAAGCAGTGTTGAAATATGAGAACATTTGAGTTTTGAGCTAAAAGTAGTCACTGGAATAATGTTTAACTGGAATTTGGATGAGAATTTTATCTGATTTTTAAAAAATAAACTGTTAATCATTTTTAGGTTTCAGAATCAACAACTCTGGAGGAACTCACCCAGTCAACTCAACCTCTCCAAGACTATCTTGCCAATGCAGGCTGTCTGAAGCCACTGAAAAGTGTTGACGACAGGGATAGACTTGTGGAAGATGTCTTGATGTTTCAAGTCATTAATCGAGTCCGTGGACCATTTGAAAGGTAGTTTAAATTTAGTTAAATTGAAAATCCTGTTGTTTGATGCCTGACACATGCAAAAAAGTGAACTCTTCATTGAATCACCATTCCTCCCATACTGTCATAGGTTCAGAGATGGCTTAAAAACGCTTGGAGTCCTGGAGCAGATCCAGAATCATCCAGAATCGTTCAGTCCAGTGATGTGCTACAATCCAAGGCCGCTCACCGCTGACCAGGTTGATGGGCTGTTCCACATCCGGTGGTCAGAGGAGGGGAGCAACCAGAAAAGAGAGGAGAGAACAGTAGTTGCTTTCTGGAGGGACTATTTGCAAGATGTTGAAGGTATGTGTGAGAGATAGAGAGAACAACTCAGGAAACTCATATGTGCACTTTTCTAGGAAAAGGGAAACAAGCTTCTGGTGTTAACATGACAAAGTTTATGATTTTAAGTATTTGGTCTGTCTCTCATTCATATTTATCTTCCACCCCAACAAAGTCCTGAAATGTAGTTTGTGTTCTGTGCTTAATTCTATGCTGTCCTGATTGCTCCACAGAGGAAGATGGATCAAAGAAGTTGGGGGACATCCTAGCATTTGCAACTGGATCTGATGCAGTACCACCAATCGGCTTTTCTCCTCAACCATCTCTTGAATTTCTTCACCCTAGTGGTGAAGCAGCAAAGTTCCCTGTTGCCAACACCTGCATCAGCTGTCTTCGACTGCCGATCTACAGCACGTACGATTGTTTTAAGACCAACATGGACTTTGCAATAAGAAACACAGGGGTTTGGCATGCCATAGATGATGAATTTAAAGTTGAAAAGTATAAAATGTAACAGTATGAAAAAAAAAAAAAAAAAATGTCGGTATCCACTCCAAAAATGTTGGAAATTCAAATTACTGAATTCACACTAGACACAAGTTTGCTTGCTTTGTTAACTTCAGTGGATACATTTCCTAGTAAGGGCTTACATTTGTCCTGTTGTTTGTTTGAGTAAGAATGGAGCCAGTTTACTTGATGAATTTGTTTTTATTGTCAAGTTTAATTAAAATGTACTTTACTTGTTGAATGAGCTTGGGGGTTCTGTTGCAGAATGTAGATGTGTCCAATCTACTTTTTTTTTTATACAGGTACATTTACATCAATAAATCTTTTATGTAATAATAGCCCAATCTCTTCATTCAAGTTCAAGTTTATTGACATACTAGACATCAACTAGCAACATCAATATCAATGTAGTGAAATTATTAGGCTAAGAGCCAACTCAACTTTGCACACTAGTAAGAGAATCATTCACTTAGTCCTCTGGGATGTCTTGCTTGCAAAAAATTTAAAAGAGACAGAAATAATTGTATTCCATGATTTCCATCATTCATTAATGGGTCAATTCATTCTTGAATTTCTTGCATGGTACTGTTGCTTACATGAACACTGTTTTCAGGAACCTCAATATTATTCCTGCTCTCTACTGTAGGTAGCGGTTCGCCATTATCAGTGCCTAAATGTTGATCAGTCTGAAACACACCACGTATAGCTGTGTTGTTGCTTCCAATATGACTGACAACACCTCTATGCCACAATTGCAATGGGGTTTGGCTTCCTTGGGTAGAGAGTCCATGGTTATTCCATTGACTCCTGAATTCTCTTACTCCCCTTCGAACCCGAGGTAAGTAAATGTAATGCAAACAAAATAAATGAAGATCACAAAGAGAGTCAAGTATGCCTTCATTTTCCATAAACGTAAATAAGTCAGAGAAGTAATAAGAAACGACTCTGTTTAGTTCTGCCCATAGCCTCTCTATTCTTTGGTTGTGTACGCTGCGCCCCATGATCATACTCCCTCTATTCACCCCTCTATTGTTCAGCATGTATCGGGCAACCTCTATGTTTTCCCTTCCATGGTCGCTCCGTACTCTCGAAGGCAGACCAAAGTCAGATACACCTTGCTGAAACAGGTTCAAAACACTTGATGCCCTGTTATTATTGAGGCACTCAAGGTATATGATGGAGCGACTGTACCCATCCACACAGCCATGGAACACCATTCTCCACCTCACCAATTTATGGTTCCCGTCAATATGCCTGTATAAAAGAAAGAAGTGACAGCTGTAACAATCCTGGAAAAACACTCTCTATGGGCCAGAAATATTGTTGCGAGACCTTAATGAACCCTTACAGTAAAAAAAAGGTTGTATGTTTGTGTTATTTGTCCATTAGTATCAGTTATAATGTAGCTGGCTTCCCCAACTGATAGCCGGGCAAGATCACCATTGAGCAATAAAACAATGAACTCATGGTGAACAGCCAAATATCAACAATATTCAAAATATTTGTTAATCTTGTCAACCATAATGTGGCTAATCTCCCGAGTGTGTGTGATCTGTGATCACGATCACTTTTATGTAAAATATGGTGATCAAAATGATCGTGTTGATCACACACACTCAGGGATACATTGTATTTTTTTTTTTTACTCAATGGAGCTAAACCAGTCCTCGGTTGGGGGAAGTCAGCTAGTTCTAATCTAGGGAAGCCTATGAGCGAAACTTTTGTACAGATAATATAAATACAGGGATCACAAACAGTAACGTTAGGCAAGCCATAACTTGTAAGAATAGACCTGTCAATGGCCCAAAGCAAAGAAAAAATACAACTTGAACCTACCTCCACTGGGAAATGGATGCTGGCAGATAACAGTTGTATGAGAGACATCTGATTCCTGCAGGTGAACTCCAGATAGTCAAGGTCTTAGGGCTGCCGATCTAAGGCCCCCTCCAACCTAGACCTCAGTCTGTGGAGAACATCATTTCCCACTGCCACCTGACAAAAATGCATACATGAACATCCAATACACAATCAGCACATAACACTCAAAGTAGACATTCATGTTAACATATTACCAAAATTATGATAATGGTTCTTTGTCATGGATATGGATTGGTCATGTGTATGACTGTAAATGTTAAAGTTACAAGAAATTACAAATGTGGGGTTTCTGGTTAAAGCAAAAATCAACAGTTAACAGTTATTTTTCAACATGCTGCTGTCTATGAGTCTGTACGTGTTATGCTTAAGTGACTAGACTCTAGGTTATTGTGTTTTTTTGCTTATGGTCCATGCAGAAAAATGTTAAGTGCATCAATGTTCAAACAATTACTTAGTTTGGCCACCCCTGGCCTAGATCAACTGTTCCATCAACTTCCATGGATCTAACTAGTGTATTTGCGTAAAACTTGCTTCCACAAAAAATACACAATAAAGCGTTTTCAAGGACTTCAGAAAATGGTTACAAGAAGGCTACCCCAAAGTGTCATGAAAAGAAACGAAAATGACATGTCATTGCAAGGTGGTTTTGAGATCAGGCTGGTCATTATCCAGTTGAGGATGCACCTAACGTTATACCCCCACCACCACCTCTGCATGTGTCTGGAGAACAAGACAATAGCAGTTTGTTTGCTAAATGTTCTCATCGTGATAATGGGTCATATGAATACTGTTCATGGTTATCTTAATTAAATGTGAATCGGTCACAAGCATGCTAACGTTAGCTTTCGTTAGCTACCAAAGCAGTTCATACTATCTTCCATACAACGACAAGGATCTGAGTAACAGGTGGAACGAAGTGTGGAGTGAAAACCATTGACTATGATTGTGCGTTTTACAATTACTTTATTAACAACTTGAAATATAGGCCTTCTTACCTGTGCCATCTCTCGGTGTCTTGGTGTCTGTTTCCAGTGAACTGCTGCTGCCTGCATAACCGTTTCACTCAACTCTCCCAGCAGTTGCAGCAAGCTAGCGCTGATTGGCTAGTCAGTACAGGATACAATGTGTTGATTGGCGCGTTAGAAAATCTGCAATAAGCGCTGATTGGCTCTTTAGAAAGCTGGATAAAACACTGCCAAAAAGATTTTGTAATTCGTAACTGAAATCCGTAACTCGTATTTGAAATCCGTATCCATAATACGTAACTGGAATCCGTAACTGAAATCCGTATCTGCAGATAGATTTTGAAAGAGAAGATAGTTTTTGAAAGTGTAGATAGTTTTTGAAAGTGTAGATACATTTTGTATTTTGAAATCCGTAACTGTAAATGGATTTTGAAAGTGAAGATAGTTTTTGAAAGTGTAGAAATGTATCTATACATTTCGTATTTGAAATCCGTATCTGTAGATAGGTTTTGAAAGTGTAGATGGTTTCACAGATACAACATCTATATTACAGATACAAAATCTATATTACAGATTACAAAATATTTATGGCATTGATCTGATTCCATAGACATGTTCCCCCCTACCATAAAGTTGTCCCCCCCAACAATCATTGGAAACACAACATTTTTTTGTTAAAAAATATAATAATATGAAATAAAAGCACAACGACACAAGTGGTGCTAATTATAGACGTAAAACAATGTGTTTTTTAAGTGTTGAAAAATCATGTTCCCCCTATTCCTCAAAGTGGTTTGGTTCACATGCTGTTTCCAACGGGCAGGGCTACCGGCAGCTCCGTGTTTCAGTTAATCAGCCCAGCACAGTACACGGTCATATTGTGAGACCGTAATGACCGTGAGATGAGGCTTCTCCCTCTTGCATTGTGATCTGTACATTATCAACGATATCTTGTTTTAAATTTTAAACATATCCCTCCATCGCATAATGAAGGCCCTTTGAAGGCTTCTAGACGAAATCAGGTCCATTTGTCTCCAAAAGTTGTCTAGAGCCTCTTGGGATATAGTTTTGACACTGATAGCTGCCATTGTAAACTCTAGTGAGCTCTGATAACTTGACCATATTAGCAACAGTGAATAGGGGTGGCGGGGCTTAGCGATAGGTCAAATTGTACTGTTGTAGAAATTATTTTGAGCCTCAAGTTCTCTTGAACTTTGGACATTATTTGTCTGTGAGTAGATATTTCGTGTTAGTACATTTAATGCCATTTAGAGAATTTAATGCTGTTATGCCACTTGGTATCCATTGTTTGAATCTCTGGACAAGAGTGTTTCGAACATCCCTTCCAAAATGCGGTATAACTATGGCAACACCCCCTCAACCTGGTGCTCTCCTTGAATCCTTCGCACCCACTGACCTCCCTGAACTAAACACCCTGATCCTCTCATCTATATCATCGACGTGCCTACTAGACCCTATCCCCACAAAACTACTTAAACATGCACTACCCTTTTTAAGTGAGACATTACTTAATGCAATGAATAATTCACTAATTCACGATATGTCCCGCAATCATTCAAAATAGCAGTGATCAAACTCTCTCAAAAAACGTACCTTGATCCTGATAATCTAGCTAACTATAGACCCATATCTAAACCTCCTTTCTTGTTCAAAATACCTGAAAAAATAGTAGCTAATAGTAGCTCTGGCTTTAGAGCCCACCACAGCACTGAAACTGCCTTAGTCAAAGTCCTGAATGACCTACTAATCGCATCCAATCATGGGTGCACCTCAATCCTAGTTCTCTTAGACCTTAGTGCCACTTTCGACACTATAGATCATCATATCCTATTACAGAGACTTGAACATCATGTTGCCATCAAAGGCTGTGCCCTATCTTGGTTTAGATCCTACCTCTCTGATCGCCAACAATTGGTTCATGTCCATGGATGGCATCTTTTTGTCATCCTTTTGATTCTTTTGCATCTTCCCTCCTCTCACATTGGATTTTAAGTGTATATAATTCTGATGTTTTTTAATAGGAGGTATTTTTCTAAAACCTATTAGAGGAGCTCTCTACTATACGTCAATCTCGCTCTAGTGCCAAAGAGGAAGTCGTTATGTCCCTCTGTTAATACAGACAGAGGCACTGAACAGGTGGTCTGACAAATAGGAGCACTTCACTGCACTTTTTATTATCATACTACAACCTTTTGTAGTGTACTGTGGAATTCTAACAGCATTTAGAATTAGCTTCCACACTATATTTTTTAAAAGCTGTTTTAAAACGCTTCCAAGTCTGAAAAAAATACCAGCAAAAACTCAATGTTTGATGTTTACCGTTTCCTTACACTGCTTGATGCCTGAATGTTATGTTTTCAATGTTTTCAGCCTATTTTTTCATCCAACATCAGTAACAATGATGATTCTTTGGACCTCTCTCTCTCTCTCTCTCTCTCTCTCTCTCTCAGCCTAGGCAGGCTTTGACGATGAATGGCAATGGCATGTATGACATTTAAAGGAAGAAAAGCAAAACCAGTGATTCAGGCCACAATACTAAAAAGTCTCTTTTCATATGTCATTAATCCGGAGGAGAGACACAGAGGAAAATGCAGAGCTAAAATATGTATGTATGGATTATGTAACATTAAAGAGTAAACACTGTCAGCAAGGCAATGAGTAATATTGAAGAGCAGCAAGGTTTTTAAGTTAGACTGGCTACGTGAGGAAGACATGCTAATGTTGAATTCATTCAAAACCATTTTTTTGTGTTTCCAATTAGAGTTGTGTGCTTTCACTTAAGAGTGAACTTCAAAGTTAAAGCATTTTGTTTATTCCCTTTTTTTCTCGAAGCCAAACTACTTAGGGGAAGAAACGAAGATTAATTTGTTTTAGCCAATCTACAGCTACCCTGGCCCTATCTCTGGAAGATCTTTTAAACGCACTCGGCCATGTGTGCAAGATTAATTAAAGACCATTTGTATCAAATACTTTTTCAGGGGTGAAAGTCTCCCTCTGAAGTACTTCTTCAGACAAAACCGTTAAACTTGAGCTGTTTACGCTCACATGCAAAAGTAGTCTCTTTCTCTCTCTCTCTCTCTCTCTTTAATTCTTTCCTCTCCATTTCTCTCCCTCTTTCCCTATAAATCTCTCTCTCTCTTTCTCTCTCTCTGTTAGTCTCTTTCTCTCTCTATCATACACACACTTTCTCTATCCTCCTCAATTCCAACATGTCTTACTAAGAGAATGTTTTCACACTAATTAATGCAGAGGAGCCAGGAAGTGTAAAAAAAAAAATTGGCCTGAGGAAACAGGCTTGTAGCGTGCAATCAACTGTGGCCTGAAGTCAATGGCCAGGGCTAATTAGCACTGTGTCAATTAACATTACCACCTGCGGTTGGGTCCAGTGACAGCGGCGGCGGCGGCCAGATACAGTCATAAGGCATCCCGTTTCCCACCCAAAACACTATTGGCAAGGCGCACGCGGCCATTCGTGACCTATTAGGTCGCGGATTGATTATAAAACATGGCTGCTACTTCTCATCAGTGGCCAGCACGAGGACTGAGTGGTGGAGGGGGTGGGTGGGGGACGGTGGGGGGGCTGACAGCTGGCACCCACGGAACAACCGAAGACTGATCACCATGGAGAGATGGGCTCCAGGCCAACGGGAGGAAGGACAGGCTCTCAGTCACTCTTATTCTCCCTCCCGTTCTCTCTTCCCTTCCTCTATCTCTCTCTCTCTCTCTCACTCACTCGCTCTCTTCTCTGTGGACTCCTGTATATCCTGATCCCCTTTTCAATGCATAATACAAACAACTGGCACAGTAGGCCGCTGTGATCAAATTCATTCAAAAGCCACAGATGCAGCCGGGGTTGATATCCCTGTGATATCACTGGACCTCAGCAATGGCCATTCCTCCTCCTGTACAGCACGGCTGATCAGAATCTTCAACGGCTGATATTTTTAAACTAATAGCCGAGTTACTGTGACAAAGTTCTGTCTTTGGTTTTCTTTTTTCACCCTTGTTTTCATGCTTCCTTCTGATAATGCATACGCTGAACGCCAGCCCTGCATGAGCCTCCCCCATTTCATATCTGATGGATGAAAGCTATCATCAAAGCAGGACACACAAGGAGTTCAGACAGTCTGCTCATTCAAGTGAGCCAAGCCACCAGAGTCAAATCCCCATCCCGCTCTTATTAAAAAAGGGCTATTTTGCTATCTAAAATCCAAATTTGTCACAGTTCTTAGACTATGTGAACCCGTGTCAAACTGAGAAAACCTCAAGACCGTGCACACAAACACAAAAACACACTTTAGCTTAGCGACAACGTTTGGTAAGGCTTTGATCTTCCAACGGTCATCCACAGCTTTAGATTGATAGAAAGTGATTCTTTTAGAAAAACAATGCTTTCAAACAGCGCTGGTGGGTAAAATATGTCATTAAAACTATCTGGAGATCAGAGGGGCCAAACAGGCAAGACGAAATAAACTTGACTGAAATAACATCAAATCCCCCTTTCCAGGATTTCATTGCAGTTCTACTACTGACATTCCATTAGTTTTACGTTAATTAAGTTAGCTTTCTATGCATATATCACACCCCCCATACAAATGTAATCAGTTTGACACTGAATATGTACATTTGACACAAATCTACACAAAGCAACAAACGTGCAAAGATTCTGCACTACTAAATGTGGTTGTGTGATACTTTTACAACTCAAACACATTCAAAAAACACAAATTCCTTGTGCAAACACTAACACACCTGGATTAGTGCAAAATATTGTGGAAATGTGTGCTAATCTTCCATTTGGCCAGTCATTTGGCACTCATGGGACTGGCTATTATTGCCTGGAACAAGAGCCCAGAGAAACCTACTCCCTGTCCAAAAGGCTCTTTTCCTTTTGGCAGTGAAAAGGCGAGCAACTACGCAAGCGTGGAGTCGAGTCGGCATTGGCACATGCTAGCAGGAGTTTTGGACGGAAAACATACAGAAGCCTGTATAGCATGCTGCCTCGAATTAAGCCCTGTGTTTGCTTACGAGATGTAATGAGAGGTGACATATATTGTCACAGCCTTGCTAAAGCCGGTCGTCTAATTAAGCTAATTGCAGATTGCCGCCACCCCCTCCCTATTCTCTATCTCTCTTTCTAGCTCTCTTCTTTCTCTATCTCTCTCTCTCTCTCTTTCCGTCCTCCTCTCTCGCTCTCCCTCTCATTATTATTCCCATCAGAGTGGCCATGAGAATCTCCAGCCCCTGTCTAGCAAGTAGCACTCATGAGCACTCTCCATTCTCCCTTCCCACCATTCTGTCTCTCTTTCCTTGACTTATACTCTCTAACACCCCTTCAAGTTATCAAGCTATTTCTCTGGCTGCACTTCCTGTCACTCGTCTCTTCCTTTCATTCTCTTTGTGTGTCTCTTTCTTTTTTCTTTTATGGATTATGCATCGACTTTTTCTTTCCTTCTTTCTTTCTTTCATACTTTTTGTATTCTTGTTTGTTTTTTTACTTACCTTGTCTTTGTTTGTTCCTTCTCTCGCTCCTCTCTTTCTTTCCTCTCTTTGTTGTGTTAATCAAGTTGTTTCACTTCATGTTCTTGTATTCCCTGTCAACTTTCTTTCCTCCTTCTTTTTCTCTCCTCTCAGTTCTTTAATTTTTTCTTAATTTTTCTATTTTCATCTCCCTCACCCCCACCAGCTCCATTCCCCTCCCCTCCCCTCCCCTCCCCACCGGGTCCTAGTGACTGCTGGCTCTCACAGCACACTGCCCACCACGCTCTCTGCCAGCTGCACAATTACTCAATCGTTCATCTCATGGGTGGCTGGCCCACCCCTGGCTTTGGCCAATGATCACGCAGACTGGCAGGCCAGGCCGGGCTCAGTGGCCCCACTGGCAAAGGCACTCTGACAGGCAGGGGACGCGGTGGGGCAGCTGACAGCTGTCTATATCCACTGGAGGGGACGCAGGCACGGGCAAGCGAGGTGTCTGCCCTGACCGGTGCCAACGCATTCCGGAGCACTTGTGCCGAAATAAGGGACCAAGAAAAAAAGCCAAAGCGATGGCAACATGGCCTCGACAATCCCCACACACCCAACCCTCTGCCCCTTCAAGAGTGATCCACATGAGCGGAGCAGCAGTCTCCTGCCATCTCCAAAGAGGCCCTCTTACGAGCCTTTAATTAGCATCCATCACTCTAGTGCACTCACGTCAGTTGTCAAAGCGCGCCGATAACCTGCCAAAGTCACGCTTGTTTCCGCAACTGCAGCCATCCATAAATTACACTCAAACTGCTCCCATGCACTGCTTCCTCTGTGCCATTATTTATACCGGCTGAGCCATCGCTGAGATTCCCAGTGCAGAATAAGTCCATTCAGATTTCTAGATGAAAGAACACAGGGGGAAACAAAAGCTGCTTAATTGGGCTTTTCTGCACATAACCTGGCAGCATCCTGGTAGGAGTTTGAGTTCCAAGTATTGACCTGCACATGGAGGGGGGGGGGGGGGGGGGGGCTATATCCAAGCCAAATTACAAACTATGCAATTAGTGAAAACTGCTTGGAGCAGTCTTTCAGCAACAACTTTACCAACAACTATTTGAAAATGTGCTATCTGTTTTCTTTCTCTTGTAGATGGGGATAATTTACTATAACCAAAATATTTTTTTGTGTAATGTGTAAAATAGAGTAATGAACAGTTGAGACTCATTCTGATTTATTTTTCATTTATTTTACAGACAGACTGTTCTGAAACAACATCCTTCAAAACCACCACAAACACCCCAACAGGTGAAGCGCAATATCAACCCGACAAGACACAAGCCGACAACACACAAGAAAACCCACAGTGTCCTCCTGACTGAGGGAGAAGGAGCACCTTGCCACTGATTTGACCACTTCATCATCAATTCCACTGAGGCCTGTTTTTTCCCTCTAGCTCCTTACTCCCCCCCCCCCCCCCCCCCCCCCCCCCCCCCCACACACACACACACGCACACACCCCACCCCATTTACTCCTTCCCACCTTCCATAGTGCAGTTCATTTTCTACATGTCAGCCACACAGCTGGAACGCTCTCATTCCCACACCATACATCCCGGCCGCTGTGCGCTCAGCCATAAGATTCCCATTAGAGAAGGAAGCGGTCACCGGGGCCGCTTCCCAAACATGCTTCTCCTCACTCCGGCTTGTATCGGGTGCAATGTATCTGGAACTTCGGGGGAAGACAGAGAAAGAGAGAGACAGAGAGAGAGAGAGAGAGAGAGAGAGGGAAAAAACGAACACATTGTATTGTGTTGGCACTCGTACCGTGGCCCCGGAAATGAGGAATTGAAGCAAAAACACCCCCACATACGACCTCAGTGGAACGAAGATGCAATTTAGTGAATACAATTTATGTGTGCAGACATTAAAGGGCCAGAAGTGACTTCACAAACTGATAAGACACCATATCAGATTTCACACTGTGTGCAACTCACCGTGACAGTAAACCAAGGTGGGTGCACTAAGGTTTCGATGAGGAAATACTAGAACAATCAAATGTAATGTCCATAAAAATGCACACACAGAATCAATGAGAGGTGTATATATATGAAGTAAATGAAAATGCAACCATAGTATTTCTATCTGATCTACCTGCGACATTTCCACAGTAGTGCAGTGACTTTCCACAACTGTTCTTAATGCTATCATCCATTCCACCGCATGCCCACAATAAAGTATGACAACAAAGATTAAACTGCGTATAGACCATATCAGCACATTGCAGGCAACCTCGCATGATAGCCCTACATAAAGCACGCCCTCTCATCATCACAGAGAGCCATTTCACAAATCAATAACTAACTGACAATCCCATGCATGCTAGCAACCTCCGCTGCAGCACTATCCACATGAGAGGGCCCTTTGCATGTTGTGTTCTTCTTTATAACCAACATTTTCAAGCCCTATAAATATTTTGACAGCCCCAACCCAATTCTAACAAGGCTCCAGGGACGCAGAGACTGCAGCAACCAGAGAAAACCCAGAGCCCCCCCCAAGAGAAACATCCCACGTATGCTGTATACCGCAAAAATAAATAGGTCCGACCAAACAGTGAACTCTCGAAGAAGTCGTTAACACTGCCCCCACGTCTCCTACGAGCCCTCGAAGTTCGGCGGTAAAGAGAGGAAGCAACGGAGAACTGATTGCCTCCACGCCAGACAAATCGCACTGACACAATAAAACTTCAACCACCGGGCAGAATTTCAGCCTCTGGGTTTTTCTTAACGTCCCCTGACAGTACGGACACTTTAGAAAGTGCTATACACTTTAAACAAGCAGCATTTGCTCAAACAGCGCAAGTTTTTTTTTGTTCCTGCATCCCACTACCGGCGTGGAGTGGGCGATTCAGGGTCACAAAAAGATCCCAGAACAGTTTATCATTCCACAATCTATCAGAGTGATAAAGAAAACAGCTTACCGGCACCAGTCCTGCAGCTGTTTTGCTGAATACTGTGGTTGCATGCTGAATCTCAGGCCATAGAGACATTTCATTTGCAACCTGGGGTTCACCACACCGTAACAGTAAGCATAGTGGGACAGGGTAAACATAAACTCAGTAATCTATAAATAAAAGGCTTTGTAAATATATATTACAAGTACCTCTGGCTCTGTCAGAGAGTTAGGGTAATGGTCCATGCACACATACCGCCACACATATTACCTGATTTGATTGACAGTCCCATTACACAACTCCTCATTACAATATTGGGTATTACATTTATTCAAGCATTTGGCCCCTGGGCTGAAACTGCTAGGTCTGACAAAAATAACAACGGTGAAAGAGAGTGAGAGAGGGAGGGAATGAGAGACAGAGAGAAAGTGACAAAGAGAGAGAGAAAGAGAGAGAGAGACAGATATGAGAAAGAAAGAGCAAGAGACAAAAGATAAAAAAGGAAACTAGAGAGTGCTCATGCCTCCATCTGGCTTTGAGCAAAAAATGGCAATGCAAGGCCCATGACTAATCAATAATGTCACACCTTTATAAGATCATTAGGTGGGCACCTTAAACTGGAAGAGTTATACTTTAAAACGGAATAACTACTGAAGCTTTTCTCTGCCAATTGTACAGATGTTCCATCCACTTCAAAAGACCCTCAGAAAAAAAGGATGGCAACTAAACTCGAGAAAGACTTTGAAAGTGTTCCGCATCACAGAGAATAGTGAAAATAGCTATAGTATGCTCAAAGCTCGGAGATAAGGCACATTTCAAATACCTTCCTCAATCAAACACTTGCTGTGAGTGATCATCAAGGGCAGTTCTGTTTGTGAACGGTGTCCCCTTTAACATATTCTCATTAGCAGACATCACATTAATCTTCCAAATGAAGTTTCTTTCTCCCCAGAATCTTGTAACACTGTGATCATCGTAAAAGGACAGAGAGAGTATCAGTGACTGTTCTCAACGACATCAGCGCCACAGTGCTTTTGGTAGGGGCTGGGCAGGGCCAGAGCCCAAGACTATAGGAGGTCTACCAGTCATGAGGTTAGTGGATTTCAGTTCGTCAGTATACCATGCTGATTGTTTACTGTGTATGATAGAGAAGTGATGCAAGCAAGTGAAAGTCTGAATGACATCTCAGTACATCCTACACTGTCTTCTCCAGTACTACCACTTGTCCGGGAGAACTCAGGCACGGTATGTCGTCACGTGTACTGCGAGATGGAGGTGCCACAACCCCATCAATCTGTGTCAACCAATGAACACGAAAGTTCCCCCTCTCCACACAAGCTCAAGGCCCTACACAAACACACCCCCCCCCCCCCCACACACACACACACACACACACACACACACACACACACACACCGCTGCCCCCCTCAACAGATCAAGAGGCCCCACCACAGGAGAAGGAAATTACATGCTTGGGGTTTACCATTCAGTGCTCTAAATCACAAGTCTTCACCGAGAGCCATCTGTCCTGCTGGGACAATAGCACAGTAATCAGCACGCGATGGGGACTGGCTGAGGCCGGGATTGAACCAGCAATTCCTGTGGCCTGTCATTATTGTTGTATTACCACTAATATCAACATAAACAGCATCACAACCAAGAGGAGCGGCACTACATCATCTGGGCACACCAGGGGTTCCCAAAGGCAACTTGGCCGTGAGATTTCAATTCATCCCCCAGCCGGTCCTGCAGTGTAGGACTTTTTTTCCACCGCACCTGGAGGCCTAAGAACCCATTTATACTAGAAGATGGCCTCACGTGGACAATTGCCTCTGGCAACTGCATTGAACTATCATGACCTGTCGTGTACACAAACTACTTTATTTCACACTCACATCATGTGCATGCCATCAAGTATTTGTACAGTGTAATTACACATTTAAAGTAGCATTCTTAAGGACACAGTTGGGTGAATATGAAAGTAAACAATAACAACAGTAAATTATTGTACATTACTGCACACACATCAATGCATCACTGTGGATAACAGAAGAAACAGAGAGAGGATCTTAATATGGGCATATTAAGAAGCTACTGCTCAGTGACAGCACTGTAGGTGGCTTTACACACAATGAGCATGATTTAAAATTATACCTATTCCCCTAACCTTCCATGACTATGACATGCAACACATTCAATACATTACAAGTTATTGTAATGTATATAATGAGACGAATCTTATATTATAATGTATGCAGTAGGCTCATTTGTTCTTCTTTATAATTATCAGAATATTCATTGACTTGCCTAAGGATTTCCAAAAAGTGGAAGGCTCTGAAGCGAGTTTGGAGAGTGGTGATGTGAAATGTCTGAATGCTAACTGAAACATGCCCTTCCTAGAAATTCATCGGCAAAGAATGGGAATGCCCATGGGTGATAATTAGTATTTTTTTTTCCCAAACACCAATTAAACTAAATGGCAAATACATAAGCTAGTGAACCATTTGACCTAATTTCTTCAGTCCTGGGTTCAGTTCTGGGTGGCTCTCACATGGGTTTGATGCTTTTTTATGTGAACTTTTCATTGTTACACAAAACATTTCAGTAAAGTGATTCTTCATTCTCCTCATTAAAATCATTTACGCTAAGCTCCAGTGCAATACGTATGGGCAGATGCAACCGTTCTCCAGCATGTCAGTCTAGATTGCTGTTCACAGCTGGCTGAGACCACTTCAAACGCAGAGATGAGATGGCAGTGAGGATGGCAATAAGATCGGGGGTGACACACCAAAAAAATGAAAAAATAAGATCAAGTCCTGTCATCAAAAATATACTCTGGAGCATAAACATCATAATCTGTGTTGTCATTAGTGGCATCTCACTGGACACGAGAGTACCATCTCAGTGGATTTCACTCTTGGATCCTTAATGTAAAACGGCTATAATTAAATGTCTGAAAAATTAGCGGGGGAAAATGTAGGAAAGAGTCAGGGAGTGAAGTATGGCAAGGGGGAGACAATTATATAGCAGAGAGAGAAAAAAACAGTTCTCCAGTTCTGTCACCTCCCACCATTTTTCTTAATTATCGGGCGAATATTCAGCTTCTTCTGCTTCATTAGGTTCTTTGTTGAGCAGTTAGTGATGTCAACGAGAAGATGGCGGGACAAGGCGCCAGAGGAGTGATGAAAATATAATTAATAGTTTTGAGGCACAGTATTAGCACTGGAGAGGAGGCGGGGGTGTCTCACAGGTGACCCCTGAGCATCATGACAACGACCCGTGAAAAAAGATAAACACATGGTAAATGGTAGGCGCACTTGAACATGTAAGGACAGTGGATGAGGCCTTTAATGTAAAGTTTGGTTCGGAAATCTTTCTGCTCGGTGTTCCCAAAATATCGATGACATAAGGTTGTGATGGGTCACACTGTGCGTGCTTCCTCAAAAAATGTAATAATATATTTGTATGTCCTTTTTGTGTGCATATAATCCTGCCTCAAATAACATTGAAAATGCACTACTGACTATGGACCAGTTTATGTGAACATCTCTCACTCAACCAGTTGCTTCATTCCAGTGACAAAGGGCATTAGAAGCATTTATCTCTGGGATGACAAAATGAACTTTGCAGTGTAGGTTAAGAAACTATGATCTTTTAAGAACTAACAGATGTGATTATTGATAGTATCATGCATGCACACACGCACAGAAATGTATTGTTTGCTAAGAATTTCATAGGACATAGGACTTGATAGGCGATGAATGTACTGTTGCACATGGTGGCAGATGACATTTTGTTGAGAAGTTATTGTTTATCGGTGATTGATGGTAATGTTTGTGACTCACACACTGTACACACTACAAATAAAGTGGCTATACATTTAATCTGATATGACACTGCGTAGACCAATAGTTATTGTTTACATCACTTAGTAATGCTGTTGACATACATATAGGTGCAACTTTTGTCATTGAAATGGTGCTCTCACTTCCTGTGTATGTGTGTGTGTGATTGAGGAAAGTAATAAGAGAAAGTGCATCTATTTTGTAAGCCCAAAAGTCATGTATTGTCAAACCAGAATTATTTCCAGAAATCATTTCCTTCCCCTGAGTCATCCTCAGACATCTATCCATCCAATGGTCTGGCCCTCATCTGAATTTAATGCACCTCTTTTGTCTCTGCTTCTGCAATTGTGAATCATTACCTTGTACTTATGTGCATCTTCAGTCACTTGCAAATCCTCCATCTGCTCTCAAGGAGGCAGGCCCTGTGCTCGCAAAGCACTTTACATGTCAATCATGTCCTTACTGTCAACAACCTGGAGGACAGGACTAGTGAGGAGCTATCAGAGCCCGGAAGGGTCTTCGAGTGAAGGCCAAGACAGGGGTCAGCCTCGCCGGTATGCTTGCAAGCTACCATGGCAACTGTCGGGCGAGAGTGAGATAACTCTTTCCGCTTCAAAGTTTCAAGATAAGGCAGGGCAGATCTCCTGGCTTGAGAGGCACTAAGTTCTAATTGGTAAAGTTTGACAGAGTGAAGTTAGAATGAGAAGCGGATCAGAGGAGTGAAATGAGGGGTGAAGAAAACAGCGGCCCTCCATTTAAAGAAAAAGTGGGGGAAAAAAGACTTGAGAGCGCATTGAGAAAGCTTACACAAAGAAAAAGAATAAAACTCAGCTGGAAGGATGTAACAGCAGAAAGGCAAATATATGCAAAAAAAATAGAAGTAAAGTGCATATTTGACACTGGATATAAGTGAGGTATGGAGCAGAGAAATGCAGACACGCAGTGTCATGTTTACCCCAGTTGCAGAGAGTAAAACCAATTTCTCCAGTTGATGATGTTAGTGACATCCCTTTTCCTGCGTAGCTATGATAGATCTGTCTCATCCATTAGACTCCTCACTTGCTGGTGTATACATATTGGTGTCTGTGTACAGCATGGTAATAAGCCACTTGTGGTAGTAGGCACCGTCAACCTGTCTTGTCACATTGGCTGTCCCTGGGTCAAGGTCAGGCGCATTACAACTACAGCAGTTCGCAAAGTCCTCAACGCATTTTTCACGGTTGGCATTTGGGGGGGGGGTTGATTTAATTTAGCCTGCGAACGCTTTGCAATTTGAATTGAGCTAAGGCGGCCTGTGGCACGAATTAATGGTGGCCACCTTAAACCCTCGCTGCAATATCACATCACATCCTACCCATCAGAATGCAACAATCAGAATTGTGCTGCAGTAACAAGTGTGTTAGAGTAGAGGGCACAAACAATTAGCGTGTTATAAGGCTAGCGTGCAGGGAAAGAAAACTAAGGAATTAGCTTACAGTGTTCTCACCTTTTCTCAGGCAGGTATGAGAATTTATCTCGGTATACACCAGGCAAATTACATTTAAACAGATGATGTGGACTTAGTAAAAAAGGACATTTCCATGCAGGCATCATTATTATGAATGCTTATTTTGTGTGATGCGTTTTTTTAATGAATTATAATGGTTCTGGGTCCCTTGTGGCATTATGTCGAAGGCAACACTGTGGCCAAAAAGATTGAAAGTCTCTTTCCATTTTGCATCAGGCGTGATGAGGAAAATGTAGCACATTGATTTGTGAAGCTGGGCCGTGCCTGTCATGAATAAATTATATCCAGATTGGCCTTGAATAGATGGTTTAGATGACACAGCCCAAAGAATTCTTTTTTTTCCTCCGCCACGTTTAGTCAAAAAAAAAAAGGATCTAGCATAGAGCCACTGAAAGCGCTATCTTTCACGCAACTGCAGAAAAAATTCTGTGACCATAGGTACACAGACATGCAGGTCATTAGGCCTATTCCATCATACATACATTTCTCACCCATGCAATTTAAACAGCTCTTCCCCTTTTGGCTCCTTCTTGCCCCAAACACATGACTAAAACCTGTCCAAATATATCTATTGTTGATTTGTTTAATATACAATGATCCACGGTAGAGCGGACTGAACTTGTCTGACTGTGTACATCTGAATCTGAAGAATTAAATAAACAACGGAAGATGTAAACATGTAAACATTATGACACAGAGATATACATAGTTAACCCAAGGTCTCATCACACAAGTAGAAAGTGTGTTGCTTTTAGTTATGTAATGCGCAAACAAACACGAATTCGAAGACAAAAGATCACAGCTGACTTTCTACATCAGATGAGTGGAGAAAGAGAAAAGATGCTAGAATAAAGTCATTCAACATGGAAGACGAAAAAGGCCATACATTCCTTTTACGTAGGAGAGCCAGCTCTGCTTCAAGAGGTTGGACCACCACGGAAGACACAACATATTGTGCAATGGAGATAAAAAAGGCCCCATGGTAAGCATACAAATGAGAATGAAGATCGGTGGCTGTCTACAGCAACATCACCTCCTCCGTGCCTCCCTTCAAAGGCTTTCTATTAAGCACTGTACACACAGTGTACCAAAGCAGGTTCTTATATTAGCGATGCCATATGGTTTACCGGAAAAAAAAACTCCACATCATGTAGTCACTTGTGCACATCATAACAGCAATTTCTCAGTCTTTTGAACATTTTGTGAATGCTTTAGTACATTCATGCAGAAGGGTATGCACAATGTTCTACTGTTTAGTCTTTCCCAAAAAATAGTTAGGTACCTA
Organism: Sprattus sprattus; assembly: GCF_963457725.1. Classification (NCBI taxonomy): domain Eukaryota; kingdom Metazoa; phylum Chordata; class Actinopteri; order Clupeiformes; family Clupeidae; genus Sprattus; species Sprattus sprattus. The sequence continues at coordinate 14,441,041 of NC_137908.1, read as the reverse complement.
TTTATTGTGCAGGTCATGACATGCAAATGGGTTATACCAGTTTATACTATGCTTCACCATATGCTTCATCGGTTTCAACGACATGGTATTTTTTTAAATGTTTGGAATTATATTTGTGTATGTTTGTAAGCTTTGTCATTCAGACATTGATAGTTTACGCGTGTGATTGATGATTGATTCAATTTGTTCAAAGTCAGTGTAGTGGCACATCTGTGTCCCAAAAGTTCGTTGTACCACCTTTGCAGCTTGTCCAACAACCAGTATTTGAATCACTCGACTGAAACCAAGTTTCCTTTTATGATGTTTACTTAAAGAACTGAAAAAAGTACATTTACATAAGAAATGAAAGGGCTCGGTACAGATCGGTCAAAAAACTGTGTTGCTTCCACCGTATCTAGCTGCAATCAGACCTTGAAAGTGCAAACGGCAATATTAATGTTACGCATTACGTAGTGGAAGCCAAATTTACATTTCACAATAAAAGTATGCTTTTATCCATCTTTTTATACTAACTAATTTATGCATTTTAGAAAATAAAATCATCATGAATTTCTTTAAATTAAATTAAGCATTTTTAAACATTTTTAATCTAAATTATTATTCTACATGAATTCCCCATTAACTGGCTCTTACAGTCAGAAAATGAGAGTTACCAAGTAATTTGTCATGCGAGCATGGGGGGAAAAACAGTAAGAATGTTCAATCATATATTCACCACTTGCCGTAACAGCACCTTCCTAATGTAAAATGTATGTGGTCACTTGGGTCAATGTAAACCTGTCCACAAAACAGCATTAGGGAATGATAACTGTTCTATCTATTTTACTCTGCACTTTATCCAATGGCAAAATTCTTTTCAGAATGAAGGTACGTAAAATCTCTATGATCATCATAATTGGATAACATAACTTTGTCCTTAAAGAGTTTTTGTGGAATGCAAGATTGTCTTATTCTTTGTCAATCCATAAATAACTATGTAAAAGATAAAGAGTAAAAAGCAAATTTGGAAAAAAGGAATAGGCTTCCAGGATATAATTTTATACAGACAACATGACTAAGTATTGGTTACACTCCATAACAAAAGGACTTGTATTTTGATGGTGCTGAAATATTTTTGATGCGATTTACTTCTGAGACTTTTGAAAGCATATTGACCGAGTTACAGGCTTTTGGAGGTAATCCATTGTGTGGTACAAATTGTTTAAAAAAATGCCCAATTTTTTTAATTGTAAAGGACGATTGAAGAAATGTACCAAGGCCACTGAGAAAACATGTAATGCATTAGAACTCCCAATTTAAGGTGGTCCAGATGAACACTAGAGGAAGATGCTTACAGCATATCGTGGGGTTTAAACCATATCTTGAAAAATGACTACGGGTGATAAAAGCTAAGCATATGCCTGCAAAATAACTCACTGTATTACATGTAAGAATGTCCAGATATGGCTACAATGAATACATAGTAATGTGACCCATATACATAATGATAACCCAGTCATTATAACCAAGGCCATGATTATACTGATTATAAAACCTAGACTCAGACCAGTGAAGAGAGAGGAGGCAGACCATACTGCATAATAATAATAGATTGTCAGGGCAGGCAATGCAGGCTATAGGAAATTGTAATGACATCTATCGCTTAGAGGATAATATTTCACTTGTCGGTTGACATTTCATGCAAATATGTCCATAAACAGATTGTCTTGTACTTTAGAATGGAAAGGGTGTGATTCTGAATGCCGGCCCTCTGTCAATGTACCCTAATTAAACCTAAGGCTATGTTTTTCAAGCATGTAGCACAAGATGATTGTGACGGGGCACCTGAGTGACCCGCCACTGCAGCCTGTAGGCTGCTGCCTTACTGGACTGGTGTAGTTGTTTTGGCGTGTGTGTGTTGCGTGTTCTATGTTCGTATAGGCTATGTGTACAGTTTACATGTTCCGTTAACAACGTCTTTCTGTTTAAATAACCACACAATTTCAATGTCTTGTCAATATGTTCCGTTTATTTAGTTTAAAATCATAACTCATATTCTCACATTGCATAACGTCTGTCTTACTGTTTTATGTCTTGTCTTGTCTTGCGTGCGTCTGTTTGTTAGTGAAGACGGCGCGGTTAAGCGCGAGAGTTCAGAGTGCTGTCGTAAATTCCGGGTTAAGCTGAAATAACCCGTAATCGTTTGTTTCGAATGGCTGATTTATCATGTGTGGCTATGTTGTCACTGAGCCCTGTTTACTACGTTAGTGTAGTTCCCTTTCCCAGCTACGTGGGACATTTGTTTAATTAAGTATGGCTGCTGTGAGCCACAGGTGTTGGTGCCTGGGCCGATGACACACCTGCTATTCATAATTGGCATGAGCCAATTGGAGGTGGGGTCTAGGCTACTTAAACTCCCTTTGCTTTTGTTCGAGAGAGTTGCCAGTTTAGTTTAATAGGACGTTAGTCCTTGTTTTTCTTTTGCTCGAGAGTGCTCGTGTTTAATAAGGTGCAAGCCTTACGAACTCTCATTGTCCGTTTAATATGGTATTTTATGTATAGTCGACTGTGAATTGCTTATGTGTGTGTACCTTTAATGCTTATGCATTTGTCCTTATTGAAAACCGTATTCTTTATATTAATTTAGTACTGTCCTTGTTTTACTGCCTTGTGCCTTATTTGGGTAGAATAAAAACCCATATTTTGAGCATCTTCTCCCTCCTGAGTCCTCCTTGAGTTCAACAGCATGGCTCTAAGCGTGAAGGCTATCCCGACCTTTAACAATGATGCAAAAATGTTCATGCACTGACATCAGGGGCGGAGTGGCCATCGGGAGCACCGAGATTTTTCCCGGTGGGCCTGTCGGCCAATTATCTCTCGAGAACCAGCCTGCAGGCCGGCCTTCGCAGCCGTTGAGTCAAAGCCATGAGCGGCCCATCGAATTTGCATGTACGTCAAATCATACTCCCGTGAAAATCTCTAAATTCTCCGAAAGTTACAGGATTGGGCAGTCCAACCACTATTTGTCTCTGTACATCACACCTATGGTGGTGTCTGTCAAACTCACTCCCATTAATCCAACCTTCTGATTTTTGTTTAGCCTCCTATATTGATGTAATTCTTTTTATTCAGACGCTCCATTACTTTCATGACCACAAATATAAATTGGCCAACGATTTAATTCGTTTTTTTGTTGAATGTAGAATGGTCGAGCAAAGCATCATGGGAAATGTGTATCGTTCTGCCTTTATCAAGTGAACCTAGGGAGATAAATTAGCGGCTATCAGGGAGAGAGAGCAGGTGAAGCGTACCTGATGGAGGGACATAAGAGAACGGAGAAAGGAGGGGGCAAAAAGGCCAGACTGAAAAAGAGGCGGATGCAGGAGGAAAGTGCATCAAAAATGTACAAGAATTACGGATTTATTCAACCAGCCGTCAACTAGATGCGAGTGAGTTGACAGGACACATTGTTGCGAATTAGCATAACATTTGAACCAATACGGGAGTCGATTTGTTCCGTATTTCCATAAATGTACATATACAAATACACTGTCACTGTCACTGTCATGTCTGTCACCCACACATCAACTCTAAATCTAACAATAATGATCAAAAGCCGCCCGTTTGTTTCTGTAGTTGATATATGGGAGGTGGAGGGGATGCGGGTTGGGCCAGTTGTGGGCACGTTGTGGGCCGGTGGTGGGCCGGTGCAGTTAGAATTGTCCCGGTGGATTTTTGTGTCCCACTCCGCCCCTGACTGACATATATCACTTTGGGCATGGCTTGTTTTACAAGCTCTTGGCGAACATTTTGCGTCTTTTTTGCAACCAGAATATGAGATGTTTCTTCACTGACAATTAATGCAGCAACTCTAAACACTGAATATTTGTAAAGTGTCCTTAAGCGGACTGAGCTGCAATGGCACCATCAGATGCTTAGACTTAGAGGTACAGCAAAAAAGAAGCTTGTTTCATTCAATCTGAGCATAAGGATAAGAAGTTATAGCAAGGACAGGCTAGTCTCCTCAACCATTTAAAACAGAAGTTGAGGAATATTACAGTATATAGAGGAATATTAGAAATACCCCCAAAGATTATATCACTTTCTATTTTATATTCTCTATTTTGAAACAGCTAGGATAGAAATAAGTGAGAAAGAAGTGGTAAAGACAACAGTATTGATTCTCTTGCAGTTTACTCTGCAAGTAGCAAAGAATCATCAACCACCTGTACCAAAATGTTCACCGTTCACTCTCGAGTCTGGGCAAACAGTTTTCACTTGGCCATTCAAAACCACAAGATGAGTACATGTAAATGTGCTGAATTTTAACTGACTTCTTCAGGGAACAAAATGCAACTGTAACTGTGTAAGTCAGATTACAGGGACACTTAAAAGACAGAGATGATAAAAAAAAAACATTTGGTTAGCATGGTAATTGCCATCAGCTTGGGGATTTAGCATACACCGCAGATTTACCATTTTGAATGTGAAGCCAAATGTAAGCCTCTTTCCATGTGTAACGTAAGGAACAGTAGAGAAGCCGCCTTTACAAATACTGTTGAAAATTATGGCTCTGCCCCCTGCTAAAAAAATTACTTGCTAAACTGCACAATTTAAGACAGCCTTATATAAGCTGCAGCCAGAAGGTGAATCAATAATTCTATGGTGGGTCAATACTTTCGTTAGATACACATGGCATGTATATATATGGAAATACTGCACGTCAACACCAAAGTCGCCGAGAGCAAATTCACATTCACATCCATTGTCTCTTATCAGCTATGCCACAAAATGACGAGAACACTGTATGTTGTTGTATAACTGTTGGGCTTCTTGCCAAAGAAACTATCAGTATTCCTGATAGAAATCGCTTCTGACTACAAATATACACACACCAACTGCAGTGGAGGGGGAAAAAAACAGTCTTTAAGGAACAGATTAAAGTCCACATGGTTCATCTGCATGTTTTTTGGGGTGGCAGAATCTGAGATCTTTACTATAAATAGTTGATTTGTTTGGAGATAGAGCTGGGGTAGCCTGGAGGCATTTCCTGCGCCTCTCTACACATGGGCTTCCTCCTGTCTGTGAGATGGCATATTGGGAATGTAATTTTCAGCACAGTGAAGTCTGTGCTATGCCGAAAAATTCATGTCAGGGCAAACAACCTTTCCGTTCTGCGCTCATGTCTGATGAAACAACCTAAAAATTGGCAAAGCCCATAATCATTTGGGCAAATAGTGGCATATTTGAATTCTATATGCAAGGATGTATTTATCTTCGCTTTCAACCTACTCCTGACCTTCCTCCACTGTGTATAAAGCCATTGTAAGACCATGTTAAGAGACAAAGAGTGACTGCAGGGCACACAAAATATGAAGCTAGTCAGATCTATGGTATAGAACATTTTTCCCAGTCTGCATTGCAAGCAGTGATAAGGATAACTTACATGCGCTTAATGCAGATGTATGTATTTGTATTTCTGACAGCTACATAGCAACCAGTGTTGCACACATTTGACTTATTGCCAGTTTCTGCCTCTGTCAACACTCAGATGTCTCAGATGTTTTTCATTTGTGGAATATCAGCACGCCATCATGCATACTGCCATAGGCTCAGATAATACTCGTTAAACCTTGTGTGTAAGAGTATAATTCTTTCTTCACCTCTACCCAGCTTTCAAGCAAGGTCCCTCTCTCTCTCTTTAATTCTCTCTCTTTCTCTCTCTTGTGTGTGTGCATGTGTGTGTGTGAGAGAGAGAAAGACAGAGAAATAGAGAAATAGAGAGAGAGAGAGAGGGAGAAAGAGAGAGTAAATAGTGGAGTCCAGTGCGTGTGTAAAGCACTCAGCCCCTGACGATTCCTTCCCTGTCTGTGCATTGAGCAGTGAGTCAGAGACAGATGACTGACAACAGCAAATTAAAGGCAAACACAAGATAACACAAATCACATCCAATTCCACAACAGCACCATCAGTCCTCATGCAAATAAACACTCCACTGCTTGAGTCAATATGTTCAGACAGACCTACTACTTGTTAGACATCTCCACATCCACATCCCCATCATTTATGGATGTCATAAAACCAGCCACACAGAGTGCGGAATGCTCACTTAACATGGAGATACAGTGGAATGTGTCTGTGGGTGTGTTATCTTTCTCTTCTTTTCATTCAGATCTATCAGAGATACAAAGCTGAAACAGAGTGAGAAGGGAGTGGTAGACAGATAGAAAAACTGGCAGACAGACAGAGAGAGAGAGAGAACGGAAAGAGAGGGAGGGGAGAGAGAGAGAAGAGAAAGAGAGGGAGGGGAGATAGGAGAGAGAAAGAGAGGGAGGAGGAGAGCAGGAGAGAGAAGTAAAAGAGAGGAAGGGGGAGAGAGGAGAGAGAAAGAGAGGGAGGGGAGAGAGGAGAGAGAGAGAGAGACAGAGAGAGAGAGGAGAAAGAGAGGAAGGGGGAGAGAAAGAGACAGAAGAGAAAAAGAGGAAGGGGGAGAGAGGAGAGCAAAAGAGAGGGAGGGGAGAGAAAAGAGAGAGGGAGGGGAAGAGAGGATAGAGAAAGAGATGGAGGGAGAGATAGGAGACAGGAGAGAGAAAGAGAGGGAGGGGGAAAGAGGAGAGAGAAAGAGAGGGAGGGGAGAGAGGAGAGAGAAAGAGAGGGAGGGGGAGAGAGGAGAGATAGAAGAGAAAGAAAAAGAGGAAATTAGGAAAAGGGCAAAGGGAGAAAGGAATACCTAAGAACATGAAAAAAATAAAAAGGGAGAAGAAAGTAAAATATGGAAGAAAGAAAAAGACAGAGAGGAGAGGATGAGGGAGAAGCCAAGAAAGGGTGGGGGAAGAGGAGGAGGGCAGCAAGGGATTCAAAGCTGTTGCAGACGAATCATTTGCGCCATAGCGTCACCCAGTTGGCACCGAACTCTATCACATTCTCCTCATTCTTCACTGCGTATTAGGCTAGCAAGCAGGCGCCCCTATTTCATTCCCTCAATTAAATGCCTGCTCTCACATAATTAACAACTGTTTTGTCTACAGATCAATAAGAAGCTGTTCATTAAAAGTCCCTTTGCTTTTTCAAGATCCCCTGGCAAATTTCTTTAATGGTATGAAAAGGTGCCTGCAAGAATTTGCATTTGGTGAAAGATGAGTAACTCTTGGCTTTTTAACTCGAAGAAGGGCGTGAAGAAAGCAGAGGGTAAAGCTCAACAGATTTGGCTTGAAAAAGAAAGCCTTAAAGAAACTAATTTAGGGAATATTCATGCTTTTTAAGATTGCATGACAATACATATTTGATTATTTTTGCATGTACCACATACATATTCTCATAGCTGAACAGACAGGCAGACAGAGACAGATGTCAGGCTTCCTTTCGAGGAGACCCGCCTCCGTCAGGATTAAGACGCTGGAGATCACAGATTACAGCGGAAGGTGATCACACCACTCTAGACTCTCCGTATAGAAAATCAATAATCACAACAGAGGCTCCCTCTGACACCATGCCTGCCAGCCATCCTCCCCTGACTTACACTACTTATGGTGCATAACATGCTTATGATCAATACTGATTTCCACATTGGGAGCTCTTAGCCTATTGTGGCCCTGTGCATTTGAGATGCGGAGCAGAGCCAGTTTTTGGAATACAAAGACAGCCACATGTGATCGCAGCTGAGGGTTTAAAGCCCAATAGGCTGCCACAGAATATTGATTAACACATTGAAGTGTGTGATTATAAGACCACATCAGTATACTTATCCATGGTGACTTTGTGGAGGACATCCTCTAAGCCTTTTAGTTGATGGAAATTACTCCAGTTGTTTCCTATGACCAGAGTCTGCTGTTCTCTGCTATGATTTCCATGTAATTACATTACAATAAATTGCATCCGTATAGTTAAGCCAACAGGTTATATTCACCGCCGGTACGCTGCTCTTGTCATTTTAGGTCAAGGTTTTCTAGCATTCAGTGCTTTCACAATCAATGCAGTCCAGCCAATTGAGAATATGTACTGAATATTGCATCAAAGATCTTTTAAGAAGTGAGATTTTGTCTCTTGGTGGGCAATTGTGTTGCTTGTTCCCTGCTTTTCAATCCAAAGATCTGCAACTGGAAGGTTTTCTGGACAATGAATGGGGCCTACATCTAATAACATCTAATTCTGAATCCAAGCATCATCATTTTTGTTTGTGAGCCATACAATTTTTCAAAACCAATTTGCCAACATTCAGCCCTGCTCCGTTTCCCCTCTTGGATTCCCCTGTGTCCCATTTGAGTCCTCACAGCAGTATGCATTTTTCTTTTCAGATTTCTTTGCTTATAAAGAACTGTAAAATCCCTTTTTTACTACACCCAGGGCTTTCTCATTTATGGGCATCACATCAAAAAGATGTATATTGTGTAGTTACAGAGCTATACTGCATACGCGCATAGTGAAAACCCCAAATCAGCAGCCACATAAACAAGGCAGAGCTGGATTACTTTTTTCCTCCCTTTTTTTCCTGAGGTATTTTGCCATCTCCACTAAGGTTATAAGTGCCCCCCTTCCATCTTCCGACTTCCCCCACCCCCCAAACCATTCCATATCCGTATCATGAAGCATGTGAAACTGGCATCAGTAAATATGGATACACCTTCAAATCACCTCTGAGCAGTCCAAATCTCCTATAAGCAGAAGGGGGTAAATTATTTCCTCTGGAGGGTAACTGCAAACTGTCAGAGGGACATAAAAATGCTGCCACGCAAAAGGGTCTTGCTATTAGTTGCCTGCAGATGAACCACATTTCCAATTCATAACAATGTCAGACTTACTGTTATACACCTCATCAGAGCATTTTTCCCCTGCATGACATAAAATGCCTCTAAGTGTGACAGCATTCCTGACAGTGTTGAGGGAAGTACATCATTTGCCAGAGGAAAGGCAACTGCAAATGCGGTGTCACACTAAAGAAAGCAGCTATCTTTGAGAGTATAAGGAGGATGTATAGCATGGGCCCTTTTGCATTTTAATCGACGCAGAGTAAGGATGGTTTAATTTCTGTTGAATATGTGATGGTTAGTCCACGGTATTACAAAAAAGAATAGTCTGACCCTGTTCCAATGTCTTTAACACACTTCCGAGGGGAATAAATCACTTCACTACACTGCATCCTTTTTTCCAAATCCAGCTCCTAAACATTATTTATTTTATTAGTCTGGTTTTATTTATTTATTTCCGCAAGATTACTTTGTGTGGATAAATATGCCAGCCTGCTGGTTGCTTGGAGACATCAGATTATGATGCACAATCAATTACAGATACTGACAGATGGTGCGGGCGAATTTCCACACATAATCTGTACGAATGGGCGCTTTGGATGAGAGTCCCCTTGATATGAAAATGCCAGACAGACAGACATATTAAGATACATTAAGGTCCACAAGGTCGTAATCCTCCTGAGTCAGCAGAATTCCGAACGCATGTTAATCTAGTGTGCTGCTCGGGCTGCAACCGGCAGAATTGCTTTAGCGACAACTCTGGGATTTTCTCCAGCTAATCTGCTCACCCCTCTCTGCCCTGACTTGATTATGGTAATCAGGATTTGATCATCTCAGGTTTATTTATTCATTAGAAATTTTGTTTACAGCAGCCACCACCCCCCCACCCTCTGGGTAGATCAGGCTTTTTAAAAGGTCTGATGAGAAACATTGTGAAAGTGCAATAACAATATATGAGCCAGCCTCTCACAACAAATAACACATGCATATTAATGTGTAAGAAAGAAAAAAATAATAATAATAGTTTTGTTGTTCAATAAAATTACAATTTGTATTTAAATATTTGATTGGCTTTGTCAACAAGGGACATTCTCCTCAGGCTTTAGTGATGACTGGCAGTCTAAATAACAACTGTGACTTAGCACGCAGCACACCTTCTTTTAAAAACGCCTTTGCATACAAGCACCCCATTGAGTGACTGTGGGCGTTTTTTTTCTTTTCCTTTTCCTTTTTTTCCAAACCTAGTGAATAACCACAATCTAGAGCAATCATATTCAAACAGCTTGTTATGCAAATGATTGCCTCTCATCATCCTCTTCTTGACACCAAACCATTCAATCACTCCAATGGTAGTTAGTGTTTGTAAAACACTTTCTTTTTTTAATGAAACAAACAATCATATGGATAAACAGTATACACCTACCATACAATATGGCAGGCATGCTGTTGCTTTTAAGCTTAAGGGTGTTGCTAGATGAGATAATTCAAACCAACAGTGTTGAAGTGTCTTGGTTCGAAAGGAAAGCAGAGACATGAGAGAGTTAGTGTTGTGTTGTAACACATGTTGCGCTTACTGTGAGTGCTCTTGGAAAGATCTCAGACTCCTCTGGTGTCTTGGCAGACTGTTGACTTGAGTCTTACTTTCCCTTCCATCATGTTATTCTGTGATGGGGAAAACAAGAAAAGTAGTGTAAGATGTTTTTCAGATAAAGACAAATTCCTTTTTTCGAAAAGGACTCTTAATTACAGTGAAGGGACCGATGGTAATTTGCTAATGGACCAGGGGGTGGGGGGGTGGGGGGTGCAGGACAGCTTCTTTTTTCAGATAAAAGTATAAATCCCCGAACACTCAGTCAGTGAGGGCAGGAAGGAACTAAAGTGGCTTTAAAAACAGAATCATTTTGTTCTTTTTTTTTTGTTCAGAGTGTGTGTATGCATGTGTGTGACAGGGAGACCGGGGGATATGGAGAGAGAGAGAGAGAGAGAGAGAACAAGGGAAAGATAGTTATGGGTTGCTCTTGTGAATGAAGGCATCACTTTGCTCAGTGAGTGCATTCAATAACCTCAAGACTTGATTTAATTACATCTCCCTCCTCCCAAAGATAGACTACACGATCCCTGAGGACTCTCTCATGTCTATGTTAACTGTTTTAATTACACTTTACCCATGGTCTAACATAGGAACTTCATTCCGACAGCACACTTACAACATACACCCGCCACTGGCCTCTCATACCCCGGACACGCATAAACACAATGTTTGAGTAGTATAACAGTTATTACACTGGGGGGGGGGGGTGTTACTAACGGGATATTGAATGGGCTTCAAAAGACTGATGAACTCCAGCAAGAACATACTTATGCTGTGCAGAGTCACCAGTGAGTGACGTGAAAGGACCTCCAACTGGAGAAAGGCTAATACACTTCATTTACACAGTGAGCTCCAGGGCAACCGCAACACATCAGGGTAAATACTTTCATATAGGCTCTAATGGTTTTGCACTATTACGGTTATGTGTAAGTAAAATAAAAAATGTGTATTCGGGTTAAACAGCTAACAGAGCTAAAGATGTAATGCACACACTAACACTACCACCACCGTAACACTAACACACTAACACTCAAAAGGAACACTCAGATACCAGGGGAGTCTTATCCTCTGGGTCTACACAGCCCTTACAGCACCCCTCTGCTGGAACAGGCCTAGCCCTGCACAGGCATGCTTAGGGACTTCAGTGACTAACCCCCACCAACCCCAGACACCCAACAGGAGCAGGACATCATTTCCAACTGCTCGCAATAGCAATTGTAGGGTTAGCACACCCAAATAGAGTACACACACATATACGCACACCTGCGCACACACACACACACACACACGCACACACGATGCACTGGGATTCTACTCCAAAGAGAATTCAGCGAGACTTCTGAAGAACTGTACAAATCTGTGCAGTGATTTAGATCAAAGCGGAACATGCTGCTACAGATGTTGAAATGCGCAGTGTTTAATAGGGTTCTGAGGTGTCTGGACTGGAACGGCTTCTATCACGATCAATCTAAAGTTTTGTTTGTGTTTAGAAAGCAAAGCTATGTTGTGTTCAGAGAGGGTGGGCTAGGGGTGGGTGAGGGTAAAGGCACCAAACTTAAGACAAGCATGTGTGTCAACTGTAGTTTGTACTATTTCATATTACGCACTTCAAATGTATATTGAGAAAAAATAAAAACAAATCTGGCCAAAGACTTTCTGCTGCTTGCTTAAAGCTGCATTACATGGCTGATATAGGTGATAACACTTTCATTAAAGCATGGAATGTCTTTAAACATTTACAGCATTTGCTCTCACAATAAAATTAACATTTCTACACATTATATGAAAATGTCCTGCTCTCAACTACACTCATGGGGCCCTAATTTCACAAGCCAATGAGCACCGCGAATGGGCTTCGCACATCAGCAACCGCACAGTGAGAATAGGCAGGAACCTCTATATTTACAAATTTCATTGACATAAAGCAGGGTGCATTTAGGCATAAATGGTTGAGTAATTAGTGGATGTGGCAATGACGACATTCTTTCTCAGCCAATCACAATGATTCAACCATACCTTATTTCACGGAAAAAGGTGTTGCCTTGAAGGAACTCATTTACATTGAAATCCCATATCTGTCCACAGACATACCACAACTTGCGTTGACCCACTCATGTTTGTGCTTAGAATATTGCCCATGAAACCAGCAAAAAGATTTAGCCAAGTAATAAAATTAGCTTTAGGCCATGCGTTGCAGGCTCTATGTTGCATCAATGGAATTAGGGCCTTTGGGGTCATTGTCATGAATATATCCTATAGAATATATAGGTAAATACTTAGTAATTCAAAGTTGCATTCACTTAAGAAAAAACAACAACTGTTTTAAAGTTAAGAAAATCTGCACCCCCCCGGATCACAAACCCATAAAATGAGAACAGATGATGAGGGATCTAATCTGTTTATCAAAGCAGCACTTCTGCAGCTGCCAGGCAGGATTGTCTGCTTTGCAATGATATGATCCCCACCACCCGACCCAGCCCTCCAGTCTTTCAAGGCGCAGTGTATGTTTTGGGTATTAGCAGATGAGTGTGAAGCAGCACCACCATGCTTTAATGTCTCCTCTCGAGGTGCTGGTTCAGAAGCCGGCTGCAAAGCAGGATAAA